>NW_008751873.1:784636-897372 GCF_000715545.1 Opisthorchis viverrini | reverse complement strand
GCCCAACGTCTAGGTTTCTGACCCATACAACCATATGGAGTGCACCGTAAGATTTTAAGCCCAACCCTTGACAGATAGGCTGATATGACGCGGACTCCTTAGGTGATGCTCTGGCCAGGCGACTGGGACTTCTACAGGTGTCCAGGTGAACATTTGTTCACCACAATTGGGTCATTCGCAAGTCCACACAGTCTGACAGTGGCTCTGTGAACTATATCCAAACAGCGAGGAAGGATTTTTGAAAGTGCCTAATTTGGTCTGCATTACAGTGGTGTCATATCCAAGAAGAGCCATATCGTCCAGGTACTCGATATATGTAAGCGTATACTCGGGAGCATTTCGATCCTACAGGTATTAGAAATGAAGTAAGTCTTCCATAGTTACATCAGTGGCGAAGTTAAAGACACCACCTGATGTACTGGATCAGATGAGAACTTCTCGTAGATTTTCTACATCTTCGGAAGTTGGAGTACAGCTCCTTAAGGAGAGTCAAGAATTTATGGGGGACACCCTTTCTCCATAGGCACTGCACATTGCCTGACGGTCCACAATAGTAGTCAGCTTTTGAGTCAAGAAACCACCATTGTTGGTTGACAGAACCAGTGTTTCTTTCTAGAGTTTGTCGGAGGGTGGAAATGTGATCGCTGCACTCTATTGCAGGAAGAAACCCAGCTTGTTTTCCACTGATCTTTCTCTTTGTGTTCAGTCAACTTTCGAAGGACAAAATCAGAGATAATTATCGTCATTATCAGACTCAGCAACATCTGTATTGCCACTGATCCCTCACTGCTGTACAATCACAGTTTAGCTAATCATATTCGAAGCCTTAGAATGAAAAGGAGAGAAAAGGGTGGATCAGGGAAAGGACCTGGTGCTGGTTTATACCAAGCTTTCTGTGGTGCCTATGCTTCCAAACGTCCGATCAGATAAACTGGGAAGGAACTGAGGGTATGGACGTTACTAATCAGCCGTAATTTCTTGCAATGTCTCCGACCATTCGCAGGAGGGTTAACGGGAATCCCATCCTGGAAGCTGTACCGAGCCAACAGCACTCAGACTCTTCTCAGTCTCTTTTGGATCCTTCTACCAATTCATGAGTTGTCCACGAGCACAGAGAACAACACTTGTCTGGGTAGACAGGGTAGATAGCACATGCCCGAGCCACGCAGTTGGTGGAGCTGAATGTTTTCCGCGATCGAAATACCAGATGCACAACCTAATACCCGTCTTCAAATTGCATCGGTAGGAGTTCGTTTGCGCCATCTGACAGCAGCAACGCTTCTGAGGCATCGGTGGTCAGAAACCTGGAGACACCTCACATCATCTGTTCTCAGAGGCCATATCTCGTAACCACACAACAATACAGCCCTTACCGTAGCTTGGTACGTGCGACCCTTGAGACCCAGTGGAATATGCCTTTTTGACGCCACTACTGATGCAGATTAGCAAATGTGATTCTGGCCTTTGGGATTCGTTCACTGACTTCACTGGGCACACTAACGTCAGAGCTAATACAACTACCGAGGTATGTAGTATTCTCCACAACCTTCAGTGGTTCTCCTTGAATGGTAAGGAATATGTTTGGAGACTGCACGTTCTGAAGCATCACTTTGCGCTTTGAAGAGTGGGTCGTTCAGCTGTAGCACCCCTCCGCTGCCCAACTGCCATGCCACCCGAAGGTTGCACGAGGGCTGGGATACTTCCAGGTTGCCCAAGCCTAGACAGGGGAAGTCGAGAGGCAGAGGGCGGGTTCGAACCACGGACCTTCCGATCAGTAAATTCGCGCCCTAACCACCTCGGCCATCTCGCCCCCTGCGCTTTGAAGGTGCAAGGTGCATGCCGAAAGATGCTATGATGGTGGTCAGTTTATTCAAAAGTTTGTGCTTCATCAAAGATAAGGACGATGTCGTCTGCGTACACAGATAGTCTCACCCGGAACTATCTGAACACCGGGGTTTTGGAGACCTTCCGAAATTTTCGTTGGTATTTCGTTGACGACGAAGTTGAACAAGAACAGAGAGAGTCGACATCCTTGTCGGACACCACTTTTTATGTAAGCTTTTGGAGAGTTCACCATATACCCACACGGATAGAAGTATGTTAATATAGGAGCAAATCCTGTTGAGCAAGTGTGGTTAACAGCACTGACTGATTGACAGAATCTAACGCACCCTTGAAGTCAAGGAAGTCAAGAATATAGGTCGTCTGTACATATGGTATTGGTCTAACACCTAACTGGGTGAGATGTGCTCGACGTAGTCTCCCGCTTGATTCTCACGGTTCAAGGGCTCGCGTGCTGCCGTAAGACGCCGAAGAATCACTGACGTCAGAAGCTTTTTTACCACAGGAGTCAAGCTGAACCTCTTGATTACTACATTCACTGCGAGTACTCTTTTTGAAAATGGGCACTACTCGACTCACCGTAGTTATCTAAAATGGTCTCTTTCTTCCAACTAGACCCAAATATACATGCCGGTTGAGAAATTCAACTCCATCCTTGAACAGAGCAAGGGGAAGATCGTCGGGGCTAGGGGCACGGTGACGCTTGAATTGTTGTTCGAAGTCATTTAGTTGTATATTTCACCCTCATTGTCTAACTGCAATGCCACCAGAAGGAAGCACGAGGGCTGGGATACTGCCGGGTATCCCAAGCCTAAAGAGGAGGAGTCGAGATGCAGAGATCGGGTTCGAACCACGGACCTTCCGGCCAATGGATTCACTCTCTAACCACTGAGCCATCTCGATTCCCTGTTCGAAGTACTGTACCCACATCCGCCAGACTGATGCCCCGGTGGTTTTCACACGCTGTTTGCGTGTCCTTTTTAAAGATAGGAATATCTGTTGACGTGTCCCATTCTGTAGACACTTTCTCTTCTATTACATCTGGCTTCAATAAGACTCTTCAACTGCGTCATCAGAAGTTTCCCCCCTTTGAAGAGGGGTGTATATAGTATAGACAATTCGGTCCTGGTGCCTTTTCATTTTAAGTAGACAGTTTTCTCGTTTTGTTTCTCCTGACGGGCGATCGGGATTACGTCTACTCGCCTGCTTGCACTGTCTCCTAAAGTTAATTCTGCAAAATTATCCTTGACATTTTCGATTGCGCCTGCTACATCTGGGGTTGCAGTAAGGACAGCAGCAAGAAGTTGAATTCGTCGAAAAACCACTTGGCTATGGTTTTTTGGGTCCATTTAAAATCTGATTCTTTTGGCGATTTTTTTGCACAACACTTCAGGCCGAGAGGGCTGGAAACTTTAAATCATCGCACCACCCGATTTGAGGTCGATGAAACAATAGCATTTGGTACCAGATTTCTTTATCGTCAGCTTCGGATCCTGTTCGATTCGGCTTTGTAGCATCATTCGACTGTCTGTCTTCTGTGGTGGCTGAAGGCCAGCCACACACTTGAACCGGTCTTAGGCCCTGGTATTGGGCTTAAAACGCTGATATTCCTTGTTGACCACACAGACCTGCATGGAAAAATTTTCATTGCACCCCCTGGTAAGGTCGGGAGTCGAGATGGGCGCTCAGTGGCTAGGGTGTGAATTTACTGACCGGAAGGTCCGTGGTTCGAACCCGACCTCCGCATCTCGACTTCTATCTGGGCTTGGACAAGCTAGCAGTATCTCAGCTTTCCTGCTTCTTTCGGGTGGCATGGTAGCTAGGCACCGAAAGGGCGTTACCGCTGAACGACTATCATAACTGTAATATTGTGGTCTGCTCCATGCATTTAACTTTATCCAGAATGCGAGAAAACAAGACAACTGCATGGTCAAGCGCTACTTATTCGTAGATTACGGTTGTGTTTACGGGTGACTCAACTGAATATCTCGTTCATGACGTTCCTGGGCATCCTTCTGAATAGTGTGTTATATGGAGAGACAGCTATGTTTTGGACTGAACTTCCAATCATTACGGTGAGTTTGCAATAATCTTTCACGACTTGCGAGCAAGTGTCAATGAAGGGGTAATAGTTCTCCTATTTGGGCTACTGAACCGCCTCTTTTAGAACCAATGGCTTTGGTACTCGGATACAGGGTTTTCCGCCAGCATACTTCCAGGCCTTTGGTCGGTCGGCGTTTTTGTCTGGATAGAACATTCCCTGCTCCTGTGCTATTCCTAAGTATTAATTCTCGCGATTTTCTTTACAGGTAATATTGTTCCTGGCTCGCTTCAAATTCTCTTCTTCTGTGTGACTGCTCAAGCTATTCGATGTCACTCAAATGGATGGTTACTATCAAGAACGTGTTTGCCTGTTTTTGTTTCAGCTGATCGAAGACGATCCAAATATTCTCTTGTAAGGCAAAGTGCACCAATTTACGTAACTTCCTCTCAGCTTTCTTTCACTCTCTGACCTGGCATCTCTGTACGCCAAGGAGATGGGATACACTATAAATGAAGAGTTTCGACGTAACTTCGTTCACGTGGCATTTGGTGTGCTCTGCGACTTGATGAACTGTGAAGTACTTGTTACGTTTTCCATGAGTTACACTCACTGTAGACAATACCAAGGTCACGAAGGAAGAAAGTTGCCGTCCCTGCCTTCCAATCTCTCTCTTCAGCATGTGGTCCGAAGAGCATAGTGGTGAGTATACGTAGTGCACGCAGTGTCCAAAATCATGTGGAACACGAGATTTTTATCTAGTCGACTATGAGCAATTGGATTTTTTGCGTACACCTCGTTCTTTACCAGCTGTATACAATAGTAAACCGTAGGAGGGAATTTAGTAAACAGCCTAACTCATCTACACACCAGTTTGGTCTTAGCCGGATACTAATCTGGATCCATTTGGATCTGTCGTTTATGACGGACTTATACAAGGGGCAAACTTACTTTGTGCAAAGCACTGATGCATCTAGGAGTGGTTCTGAGTGAATGCGCTGGTTAGTGGCGAGCTTCATCTTCCATCTGCTGATCATAATTGGTTGTTTTGGAGTACAGGTGTCGGCCATTTTATGTGACCCAACTGACGTAACTGGTTTATACCAGGATACGTTTGCTTTCGTTGTTCTTGTCTCACTGATAATTTCGGTGCTCGAGGTTCTATCTGACTATTTATTCCTAAAGATCTTGCATAGACTGAAATATTCCAAGCATTCGGTCATGTTACCGGTCTCATTTCATACTTTATTCTTTCGTCCAGTTCTCTTGTTCTTACGTTTGTGTTACCGTTGTATTGGATGACCTGCGAGCGATAGTCCCTCCCTGTGATGCGGACTGATCCAATAGCTACTTGAATTTGAATTTGTTTGACAGTAACCTGGTCCCACGTCACAGAAGCTTCTTACTGTTCAACCACACTGGATTGCATCAATGCCTGATACGTGCTGCAATCAGCATCACGCATTTCTCTGGGCTCGAGATAGTTCAGTGGTTAAGGTGCCAGCTTATGGACTGGAAGGTCCTTGGTTCGAACCCAACCTCATCACCTCGATTGCTCCTGTCCAGGCTTGGGTAACTTGGCATCATCCCAACCCTCGTGCCTCCTTTCGTTGGCATGGTAGCTAAGCACAGATAGGTTGCAACAGCTAAACAATCTTTTTCATGCATCTTTGTTACTGAAATTTCGTTAGGATCCCTCAGTCTGATAATGATATAGTCCAAGAGATGTCCGTTCTCGCTTCTTGGATATGTCCAAGTCACAGTGGACGCCATTTTAACGTCGAACCTTTCACTTTTGATAGCTGTTTGTAAGTGAGATCACTCGTCAAACTCGGTGAACAGATCAACAGCCACCTGATCAACTACTAATATTTCGACACAACCAGTGTGTACTTTTCCTTGTTCGACTAGTTGAGTTTTGCTAGTGACGGTTTCCCGATTTCTTGACAGAATTGGCATGCAACTTTCGGGAAGTGTTCTGACTCTCCGAGTTGAATTTGGCGTATCTTCGCTCTCTGCTTGTGGTCTCTCTATGCTACTTGTGCCATTTTCTGTTCTTTCTGTTCTTTTGGCTCAGTGGTTGATTTTGCATTTCGGTGGTTGACTCACTTCAAACAGCTTCCCTTAGGCTAACGACTCGCAAGTCTGTCTCACTTGGGTGTTAGTGCTGGCCTAGCTCGGGTACGCTAGGATTAAGACAAGTGTCTGCCCCTAGTACTTTCACCAGTGCTTTTGGCCTACACATGACTCGTAATTGTTTGGGAGTGCCGAGTAATGCAAGTATCATCCCTACAGTAATATCGTCCTCGAGTGGACTACTCGCCCTAAAGTCATGATCGCTCGGCCAATTCGACTCAGAACCTGGAACCTAGCAATGTATTAAAACCAGTGCTTCATTCGGGTTGCGTGACAGCGTGACCCAACTCTGATTGGTCTATTTTTTTGAGGGGAATATCATAGTATTATTATGTGGAAACCGAATGGTAGCACTCAGAAAGACAGATTTTGGTCATCGTACTCTGAGCATAGAGTGATAGACTGTTCTATGTAGTTATGAGCTTCCGCGAACCCAGCGGCTTGTTTCCTATGATCCGGTTAGCTCGAAAGAGAACAATGCGTGGATGACTTTTTCGTATTTAGTAAAACGGCCTTCCACGAGGAATCCCACGTAATTTTTGTACCTTTAACAACAAATCCTATTCGTCCTGCTGACCATCCGTAATATTTTTACTATATTCCCGTAGGTTTCACCCACAGTCACGTTCGGCACTTCCGACGTGGCCCTAATGTCCCCAAGTGATTCTACTCTACTGGTCGGCGCCACAACTAAAGTCGTCCGTAAACTTCCAAGTTCGTCGCTTGTCCAAGACAGTTCATTGAGCACACAAATGGTTAGTTGTTTTCCACAATATTGCTCAAATTTCATAATTTATGCATATTCGTTTGTGCGGAATCGTAAAGCCTCGTTTCAGCCATCACTTTTACTCTCGTACATCTAAGTTCACATCTAATGAAAGCCAGGGATTGATGCAGCGGATTTATTCCAATTGGGGATCCCAACAACACAGTTTTGTGTGGCTGAGTGGGATTCTCCCCGTACTAAAATATCTTTTCCGGTTGGTTTCGTACAGTTGTTCTGCGGTCCATGTTTCTTTCCTCCCTCCCAGTGGCCTTCAAAATGTTCCGCTTTTTTACTATTACCATTCTCTGGTTGCCATGTATCCGTATTAAACCATGTGGTCTTCATCATCTATACGTTACTGATTGCGGAATTTGCCTTTTTCAGTTCGGAGCTGGAGTTGAAAATGTGTACCGTGTCATTTCGCAAAACCTTTATTTCGGCGAGCATTCTAACACAATCAGAAGGGCGAATGCATCATCTCCGCTTCGCGGAACGTCACACTAACCGTAGATTTTTAGATTTAAGGGCTAGTCAGTGGTATTTTTTCTGCTGACCGTTGCGCTGATTGTGTTTCTTCCGCTCAGATTTACCGTAGCAGTGATTAGCTTCCATAGTTGTCATTGCTGTTATTTGGTGTGGTTAGCTGCAAGTTCTCGAAGAAATGCGACACACACCGGGGGTTTTGGATGAAGCCACTGTCGTTACAAGCATATTATCATCGATGCGTCTTCGTTCATGTATTCTTCGGTTTTTTATACAAGCATCGGATCTGGGTCGGAATTGTTTCTAGGCAGGACCTAAACCCACAGACAGCCCACACCGACTTAGTTTTCAAACGAATGATTTAAAAAAAAACGTTTTCGCCCCCTGTCAGAAACCTTGGAAAACTTCGGTGCATCACAATCGACCCACCATTCCTGGAAATGCTCCGACGATGAAAGCCGAACCTCCTTCGGAAGGAGGGACAGTCAACGGCGTATCTATCAACCATTTCCAACGATTGAGTCAACTCCTTAAAACTCCGAATCCCATAATTCCCTACAAAATTGGGTCGTCGATTGCGTCTGTGGGCTGCACTGATCCTACCCCACCTGTGAATACTTCTGTGTCCTCTTTGAACTCCCGGAACCATGAGACATCTGTTTCCAAAGCTTCTTTTTCCAGTTCACACCATGCTTCACTAATACAACCGAACGATTCTCCCCCTTACATCACTGTTCAACGAAAGCTGACGGACGTAATTCCCGGTGAGTTTGTTCGCTACTAACCAAGTTGGTTTACTACATCCGTATCAGTTTAGTTTTATTTAACCATCTGTTCAACTATTGAGTAAACGAAGGATGATGCGAGCCTCCTAACAGACATAGACAACCGATTTGCGCACGAATATGAGTGACTCAAACGTACTCTCACATGATCCTGTTTTCAACTGTGAATGGTTGAGTTAGAGAAGCACGTGCCTCTGGTTGACAGGCGCTAGTTTTCCGCTGATCTCGTTTTGCTTGTGAAACAAGACCTGAAGAAAATTATAATTTTGTCTTCGGTCTCGATCTCATTGTACTGTAGCCATCACTACTAGTCGCTCAATCGGGCTTGCCTTCAGTCAGAATTTAGCCCGACGTATTTCGGGCTAGTAGTACCAGGTAAACTGGCATGTCAAGGTTACTTGACGTTTCTTGTCACTTTCCACCTTGTTGAAACGTGGCAATAAATAAATGTAGTAGATGTTGCGTGGGGACGTCTTGGTTCAAGCTAAACCATTGTGTATGTTTCTATTAGAATTTGCGCGCTTGCATGTATTTAAAAGGTCATCTCACGTGTATGCGGAAGCTTAGAAAATGCCGAGCATGCATTGTCCCAAGTAGGATCATGTGCTACACTGGTGGTGAGTGTTTTACAATGGAATGGATGTTATTGGTGCTCTACAAAACGTAAGTGAACTAAATGAAAACAATATGAAGCTGGGCGTAATAGGGGATGTGATATTAAGGAAACGACCACTCTTAGGTGTAAGCATAATCTTAAGAACTGTTGGAGGGTTTACGTGGTGACCACTGTCCATCAGGTACTTCGTTATTGCACACCTAATCTACCATTATTCTGAGTTCTGGAACCACTTAGGAGCTCCAAATTTAGGAGCTCAAACTTCGGAAGACCCATCGTACAAACCCAACCCCGGCATCTCCAGGCTTGGGCAATCTGGAAGTATCTCAGCCCTCAGGCTTCCTTCGAGTGGCATGGTAGCTAGGTGCCGAAAGGATACCACAGCTAAACGATTATCATTAACTAGGAACATCTGCACAATACGAATCCCAAGGCGCCTGAGAGTTTGGCTGATAAGTTTGCATCCACAATCACGCCCAAGCTAATGGGATGTTGGCTTTGATGTGTAGTTGGCACACACCTGGTCTCTTCAGTAGATATCAGTTGTGTGGCGTTATACTCCGTTTGAGTGCCGCATTCAAAAGGCGTCTGATAATTGCCGTATAAGTTACATTATATTCGGTTTTCGGTCTGTTCGCCGAGCTTGCCAGTTGGATTACAAACGTCAACCTCGCATCGACGATCCCATCCAGCGCACCCGCAACATTGCCACAACATTGCCATCATCTTATGCAGAAAAAAAACAGCCAGTCAGTAACGTTTCGTCTATTCGTGATTGTATACTACAGACACATTTTCATTCACATCTCGTTTTATCTCATCGAACTCTATGTTATGCCCAAGTTACTTTTTATTAGTTTCTCGATTTTGCCACCCAAATAGCATTCATTCTATCCTGAAACAGTCATCACTAGCGTGGCATCACGTGATTCCATGTGAGAAAGTGACTGTCCTGTGATTTCTAAGCTTCATCCTCGTGGAATGACCTTTTGAACTGCACTACTCATAAGGTTGCTGAAAACTCCTCGACCTTTTGAACTTATACGAACACGCCATTTCCGATTGTGTGTTAAGTCACAGGAGCGACGTTAGCCGTGATTAAAGCGCCTCTGCGGAAATACCGTCGATTGCGGTACGGGCTCTGTTCAGCGAATAAATGGTTATGGTGGATTTTGTCGCATAATACTGAGCCTAATTCATAGAGGAGGATAAGCCGGCTCCGTGGATTGCCACTATCATCCATTGGTGTCGAGGTCCTCACGGATGTTCCATAACCAAAGCGTCCCTGGCCTTATTTGGAACGTGCCGTTTGAAGAGTTTTAGGGTAACTTTTCAGGGAGTTTTGTTGTTAGACTGGCACTTTATGCTTATTTTTTTAAAGTGGTTATGATCACTATGCGCTCCGAAACACCCGTTGTGCTTTGCACTAATGCCCTTGTGTTTTCGCTCCACTCCCTACTTTGCATTCCTTCCTAGCTCGTCTTGTGGAGGAGACTTGACGCAAGTCAATCCTAATGCGAAGTTTTTCACTGCTTATTGTGAGAAAACAGTCAGGGCGCTTGAAGTCGTCATTTCCACTTGTTGCCTTCCGCTCATGAACTTTATTCACCATTATTGAAACATTTTTGTGCAAACAAACTATCGACCGGTTATAACTGTCTTTGTGCAACATCGTTTATTTATTGTTCCTTTGGCGTCCTCTCGCTTCAGACCACTCTTTATGCCACGAAATGTCATGCTCACTAATTCGTTGGAAAGTCGAACTACCTTTTGTCACATTGACTGTGGTAGTTTCGCTCGTTGCGTCAGAGATGGCTGAGTGGTTAGGGCGCGAACTTAGTGGTTCGAACATAACCTGGACATCTTGATTGCTCCTGTCTAGACTCGGGCAACCCGGGAGTATCTCAGCCATGCATGTGTTAATCGGATCGCTCTGTTTGTGCGTTCATCAGGTGATATTATTTAGCTTCACTAAATTTCTAGCATAAAAGTTTCGATTAAAACAGCAGTTTTGTTTCGCGGGCCTCCGTTAACTCCACTGTGGCGGCTTAAACAGCGAGAGAGGTCGGTACAACAGGCTAAAGTAAGCATTAGAAACCAAAAGCAAGGATGGCTGAAGATAAGTTGATTTTTCAACGACCAGATGCAAGTGGTGTCATCAAAATGACTTGCATTTTTCTACAATGGCCACTAATTTCATTCTAAAAAGCAACAAGATGTCATGTTTTCCAATGTTTCGAAGTTTGGTATGCAGTCAACCTGCGTGCTGCGCTGTCAATGTCCTCAGTCGAGTGAACCAGCTGAATCGGCGAACTGAGGACCTCGACAACTCTGCCTGTTGAGGACGTTTCATATTTTGTGAAAGACCGTACCAGTTAATGGGATACCAGACATCGTTTGAAGAGCATCCACCTGGAACAGCTGACGAAAATCGTTCTACACATTCTTAAAGACTGGCTGCTGTAGCTTTCAACCTGTCACTGACGATGATGAGTTCTGGATGTCAGAAATAGTTCATCTAGTCCTGGCTGTTTAATTTCTAGGGTTATTTTAGGCGTCAGACTGTTGACGTTCCTGTGTTAATTATAAGAATTTTCAGATGTGGCTCACCTTGTTTCAGTCTATTTTCAGGGAATATTTTTGGTTGTCAGCTGTCACTGTGTACGTGTTCGTAGCTGCTACAGTTTCGTCCTCCGACTGTTCTCGTAGGAACGAGGAGACTTGCCTCCCTTAGATCCATAATTGGACTCCTTTGAGTGGACATTTAGCTTCGTGCTACCGATTGTTACATTCGAACAGTCAGCTGGGCTGAGATCACCTATTTTGTTAAGTTGCAGTCATCCGGTTTCACCCTAGCCACCTCCCGGTTGGTGTCTTTATTGTATGTACGTGCAATAGTCGTGCCTCTTGATGTCAAAAGTAGGCTTTTCGGAATTCAGACATCTATAATGTTCCGCTTATTCATTGTCAAAACTTTGTTAATCTTCAAATCCTCGGAGTTTTTCAAACTTGCCGAGCTTTCAGCTGCTTAAGCAACATTTAGACGCCTCGATACTGAAACAGTGAAAATTTGTACTACCTACCGTGCTACATGCGTACGGTATCGAAGGTCATGCGCTCTCTGCTTCTACTTAAGCGTATCATACACTATTCGCCAGAACTTGAACACAGACCGTCAGTTGTTGGTGTATGTGTGGATTTAGTTTGGACTTCCATGCAGTGGCGACTGTACCGATTTCTGTCTTCGGTTCATGTGAAGGCTGTAGTTCTGTTGTGGTTTACGTTACAATCCTTAGTGTGCAAAAAGCCACTTGCCACGTGTGTTCGAGTCGATTATTCCAACTCGGTTTACAGCGCTCTTTGTCGTGCAAACCAACTAAATTCTCCTATTTGAGTTTAGCGAACTAACACCCAAAGTGAAATCGAGCCATCAACGTTATCGAGCGCGGCGATCTCATCTCTTGGTTTTGTAAGTAACGGAATGAAGTGAGCTCGGATTTATCCTTCCGCTGCTGAACTGGGCCCGGTGTCGACTCACTTAACAACAGTGAAAAGCCGGTTGCACCAGGACCTGTTCGACTCAACAGTATACTAGCAAGTGGATAGAATTAACATGGTGGGAGTTGATATGCGAAAACTGTACCGTTCAAAGTCTCAAGGTGAACGGTAAGACACTGATTAAGCAGCGTTTAATAATCGAGTGGTTTTGAAGACAATCTCACAGCAGACTACTTGTGAAAGCCAAATTACGAGATGACAAATATCCCAGCTCATGAAAGTTCGGTCCGTACTGTTCTTCTGAGAACAAAGGAATAAGACTCACTTTCGATCGTCGTAGTGGTCGGCATCACAATATGAGTGTTTACTGCTCTGTTTTTGATAGATACGGCAGTTCACACTGTTCCGGATAGATTCTTTTGTAACTGCCGCAGACCGAGTAAAGCATCATTAGGCTGGTGGCTTTTGGGAATTACTTTCCCGAAGTGACCATTGAAGTAACATTGCCCGTTCTGCGGCCTACGGGAGCTTCTGTAACTCTCATGATTCTGATATTACAACCGCTGGTGCCACGGAATTCCACTTGAGACTGTGACTTTCACTCGGGAGTTCGTACAGAATGCACCCAGAAAATTTAGAAAATCTTAAATTTTGATGATTTTTTTAGGTTGGCTTATTGGTGAACAAAATAATGAACAATTTCCTAAGTAGATTGTCTCCGGTTATTGTTGAGCGGTGGGTTCGGGATTTCGGGGCTGTCTATTGGATTGCTTTCTCATCTCTGTTGCACACCTAATGAACACCTGTCCTACGGTAAATTATCGAGTTGAAGAACAAAAAAGTAATCTCAAGCTCTTGGAAGTACAGGACAGAGGAATTGAGCTGCTTTAAAATATCGGGACTTTGAACTCTCAAGAATTCATGGGCTCCGTGCTACCTATGAGTATTACTCTCAACCGTGACGTTTATACATCATGGAGCTTAGCCTTGACGGTCAGTTATGCGGTCGGAATTTCCGATTGGTATGGTGGATTTAGTATTTACCCACCCTTACACGTTTTCGCTATTTAATCGGTCAATTTCCCACCCATTCATTAAATATGCAACCAGGATACTACAAGGCGCAGCCGTTTTATGACAGATCTGTGCGTAATTCCACGTGAAATTCCAGTTGAACATACATGGTGTCGGATGAGGGCCGTTGAGTTAATTTCTGTAAAGCAGTTTTTGGTCATATTCGAACAGAACCGTCTTCTGCGAGCATCTGCTGAATGCCGTAATGTACAATCCATTTCTGCAGATTCCGATAACTGAACCATGCACCACTATCCTTTATGTTGTGGGTGCCGTATGGATATTCTCCGGTCACATACGAACTTCCGATAATTGATGTCCGTGTNCCGTCTTCTGCGAGCATCTGCTGAATGCCGTAATGTACAATCCATTTCTGCAGATTCCGATAACTGAACCATGCACCACTATCCTTTATGTTGTGGGTGCCGTATGGATATTCTCCGGCCACATACGAACTTCCGATAATTGGATGTCCGTGTGTCGTATCGGCATTCCCACAAGCACCGCATATGATCGTTTCTTGTTTGATAAGCTGTTTGGTGAGGTGGTCATGATCCCTTATGGCTGCCGGGCCACTACCACCTTCCTGTGTCTTTTCACGCTTATGTGACCGGCGATTTGTCTTCATTAACCCTGGTGTTTTGAGTGTGACTCCGAGGCATTGTATTGCTCCATGATCGATAATCTACTGACAAGGTCACGTGGCTGTTTTAAACGGCAGCAGGTGTTGCGACTTTCATTTTGATATGACTACATAGCTGGGATAATCTCATCTTGATTTACCTCCTTTTTTACGGTATAATCGATTGTCAAGCTCGAATCCCTCATTTTGGAGTTTCACAAAGAAGAAGGTGGGAGATCCTGAGGTGAAACTGCACTTTGGAGATTCATGCCGAAGCATGCGACTACCTCCGGTACCCTGTTTAAACGCTTTGCACGATGCCGCCTGCACAATTCACCTCCATTAATCTCTCTCCAGAGGTCATTTCGATACACAGATTCTTGGTTCTGTGGAGTGTGCACTCCAACGCAAAGTCCAGGATAAAACTGAGAGGAAGGACACAACTATACTCAGTCCTAATAATTGCGAGGAACCTTTTAAACAGTTAATTATACACCCGATTTTTGCGAATAAGGGGCACGGAGAGTGTTCATGATCTCCGAGGTACGCTAGGAAGAAGGAACTCCCCGCGATAGATGAATCATTCACGCTTCATAGGTTACGCTGGCTAGGACATGTACTCCGTATGCCACTCCGTCTGCCTCACAGAACTCTTTGTGTCCAGCCGTGTGCTGACTGGAAGCGACCGTGAGGTGGACAGTATGACCAGTCAACCAGAAACGAAAACACTAACCGGCAAACTTAGTCGGGTCGGCAACTGCCACCTCCCTGGATGGGTACCATGGAACTCCACTGACCAATGGTTAATGACATTGACCGAAATTGCCCACTCGCGCATTCAGTGGCGCTCGTGTACCAAAATGGTTGCCTTCAATACGTAGCTACCCAGTTCCCGAACTAACCCACATTCCCGTCTTCCAGTGTTCGAGACTGTAGCAGCTTGAACCAATGTGCCTATGGTGCACGGTTTATAGCCGGTAAATCGGATTAACTTGAATCGAGAGCATCCTTCTGGTTAATGATATTTAGAAGAGTTGGTGGCTCGTGAGATACTGACTCGAGAACAGCAAGCGGGATTCCGGCCTGGTAGGGGTTGTGTTGACCAAATCTCCGCACTTCATCAGGTGCAAGAACAACGCCATACGTATAAGCGACCCACGATTCTAGTATTCCTGGATTTCCGAGGCGCATTCGACTCGGTTGATCGGTCTGTTCTTCTTGAGACGCTTGCCCACCAAGTAATGCCCTGGAAGCTTATGAACGTAATACGTTCTTTATACTCTCAGACTTCCGGACGTGTGAGAGTGTACGGAGAGCTCTCCATAAGCTTGTACACAAATCGGTGTCCGTCAGGGATGCCCACTCTCTCCATTACTTTCAATTTCGTGATCGATGAAATAATGAGACAACCGCTGGAGGGTCTCCAAAACCCTGGTATTCAAATAGTCTGTGAAGAAATCCTTGTCGATCTGGAATATGCAGACGACATTGCCCTCATGTTCGAAGAGGAGGAGGAGGCATAAGTATTCCTGGATGAACTGACCAAAGTCATCCCGTCCTTTGGTATGCACTTCGCACCCACAAAGTGTAAGGTCATGCTCGTGGACGTGCAGTCACTGAACACGCCACTTACGATCCAGGGAAAGGCACTGGAAGTTGTGGAGCGTTTTACTATATTGGAAGTTGTATTAGTTCTGACTGTAGTGTGACAGATGAGGTGAATGTACGAATCTGCAAGGCTCGGGCCGCGTTTGCTAGCTTGAGCCACCTATGGCGGCAGAATGGTTTATCCCTAAGTCTGAAGGGACGTGTGTATCAAGCTACAGTACGGGCTGTTTTGTTGTACGGCTGTGAGACTTGGCCTATTCGAGCAGCGGACCTGAGACGTCTTCAGGTGTTCGACAACCGTTGTCTCAGAACCATTGCTCGTGTGGGTTGGTGTCGGCGAATCCGTAACGAGACAGTTAGAAAGCGCTTTTCGGTTGTGCAACGGGTACTTCCATTGAAGAATGTGTCCAGCACCAGAAGCTGCGTTGGTTGGGATATGTGTTGCGTATGCCGAGGCATCCTTTGCCGAAGACAGTGCTGTTTTCCATGCTCAACTCAGAGTGGCGTAAACAGAGAGGTGGCCAACCCTTGACTTGGCAGAGGAGTATGAAGGAGATCACGAAGCGCTTGGGTGCTGTCGGTGCTACTCGCCTTCCAGGATGGGGACCGCGTGATCCTCACTGTGCCTGGTTGGAGACGTTACATGATATGGCTGCCAACCGACGTCAGTGGCGTTCTTGTTGTCAGTTTCTGTCCAGATTGCCTGAGTGAATGTTTGGAGGTGTAGGCACCTCGGAATGATTGTGTTAAGCTAGCACTAAGTCCCTTCCCCGTCCTTTTTTACTCTTTACAATAAGGCTTTCAAACAAATCATGGTTGTACGGTAGTGAAGCATCAGTGTTGAACACTGATGTCATGCTGTCGATGATGGTGATGATGATGATGATGATGACATCGTTTGTCCTCTGACTCGTGTACACCCTTAGCTTGGTTGTATAGAAATAAATTTTCTAGGAAGTCGGTCGACTGTCATATGGAACAAGTTATCAGGTCAACAATACTTGTGGAGCGTGATCAGTTCACCCATCGTGCGTGAGTTATTTCTTCCGGAAGCTATTCGGCATACCTAGGTGTTACTGATCCAGTGTTGTCGGGACACTCGAACAAAGCTCCGAAGGCATTAATGATCAAACACTGAACGTTTTTTAACGCCATGAGTGCCCAACGTCTAGGTTTCTGACCCATACAACCATATGGAGTGCACCGTAAGATTTTAAGCCCAACCCTTGACAGATAGGCTGATATGACGCGGACTCCTTAGGTGATGCCCTGGCCAGGCGACTGGGACTTCTACAGGTGTCCAGGTGAACATTTGTTCACCACAATCGGGTCATTCGCAAGTCCACACAGTCTGACAGTGGCACTTTAAACTATATCCCAAACAGCGATGGTGATGTTGATTTGTTAGCTAAGCTCGGCAAACAGAGTAACAGACACCTGAGCAACAAATTAATCATTATTCGCAAGTCCACACAGTCTGACAGTGGCACTGTGAACTATATCCCAAACAGCGATGGTGATGTTGATTTGTTAGCTAAGCTCGGCAAACAGAGTAACAGACACCTGAGCAACAACATTAATCATTCTTGTTCCTAAATACTTATGAGTAACCTAATCATAGAGAAACGCAAATTCCCCTCCATCAATGTACAATGCTGGGTGAAGGCTCATCAGGCCCAACAGACTGGTGACCCTTTAAGGTAGAAAGGCATATTTGTACTGCGAATGAGTGGGTGCTCTAAACTCAGACCGCAACCCAGGATGAACGGGTTGAATGAAATAGGTTGACGGTAGATTTGAGCCGCGGCGTGCAGTAATTCAGCTCTTCATATACCTGTCTGACGTGCCTACAAAGGGGATTCACACAAGAGTGATTGTCAAGTGAAACAGGGCGGGGCTTAAGAGATAAGAGGAAGGATGGGAGGCTGCCACGTGTTTTCACTTACCCGGCCTAATGTGTCTAGCGAATTGGGCTGATGATACCACTCAACGGCCTATGTAGAATGAAGGCGATTTTACCTGTAAAATTCATGACTGTGCGTAAGTTGAGGAGGGTGATTAGGGTTTGCAGTCAAAAGCATTGAACAACCTGCTAGGAGAGACTTAGCGAATGCTATTGCTGAAGGGAAGTATTGCGCTCTGAACCATCCATTTGGAGGACGCATTTCACAGGTGGATACGGGAGTCCTTTGTAGCAATTTATATGCCAATACTCATAACTGTTGTTGGGTTGTAATATGTCTTGTAGGAGAGAACTTTACATTTCCACCTATACTGGTATGTTAATAGCTTGAGTGCATTTGTTGCTATTCGCTCAGATGACTTATGATCTACCCACGGAACTTGACAATTCGCCGTAAAGTGGCTTGTAAATCTTAGCGAACTGATCAACCACGAAATTCCGTGCCCTTAAGAAAAAATGATGCTTTACAAGGAAAGCTGCTTGGCGCTGAATTCCTCAATATATGTCTGCCGTTTCCAAGGTGCCTTTGAGTATGATCACTCAGTCAGTTAGTCCGGACAAGTTGCCTATACTTTCATGTACATTCTGCTATTGACAGTGAAAGTACATTCGGTGATAGAAAAGAGAAGATTTGATATTATTGTTCAATTCTGATAGATATCGTTTCTGGTGGGCGTGTGAATGAGCCTTCTATTCTATGTTAGGGAACTCTATGACTTTGACCTGAAACTCCGGTGGGTTGGCAATGTGGAATATGGGTTGCTCAGGTGCGCTGGTTGTTGGTCTGTTCACCGGGCTTAGTAGTTTGATTGCAGAGGTTTCATCACCAACCAAGGTGAAATCGTCACTGATTTACCCACTGAACGCCGCACTGACGATGTCACCTCAAAGGGTGATGAAACGCTTGCAATCCAACTGTCAAACTCGGCAAACAGAATAAAAACCTCTCAAGTGGGTAGTTATACGCCACACTACTGTGGTGTATAACTAGCCGTCCATTTGAAGGTGATACACACATTCCGTTCATCATTATCTCCAGATCAAGATACAAAGCTCAGAAGGAAGGTTCGTGTAAGATCTCATCCAGCCTAAATTTTTGGTACGGAATTACAAACCCCTGCAACAGACGCCCGCCCCAGTGACGATATAGGATAACCGTGGTATATTCAACCGCAAAGTAGATGAAGATCTTGAAGACACGTGGTCCCAGTCCGAATGCGGACTGGTCAACAAAAGCGATTACCTACCGACTGCTGTTTATCAGTCCCATGTCCCGAAATCATCGGTGAACAAAACCGTGGCAGCTGGAACCACTGCACGGAAAGTACGCGGTTCTTACAGCTGACGACGATGAATGTGTAGTCACCACAAGCAGCAGGATAGGGTTGTGGTCCGCGGTAGGAAATTAGGACTGGCCTACCTAAATCATTTCACAAGGCAACCAAGGGGATATCCGCTTGGCTTTATACAAGACAAGGCTGAGGAAATGGTTGAGCCAATTCTGCGAAAGTTTCAGCACCGACGAAGAGAGTCTCTAGCTAATAGTGAATCAAACTGCCAGGCATCTGATTCGATGTTTCCAGCGGTCCGTGTAATTATCCAAGGTTTGTGTTTAATGGCCCATGAAACTCTTAGTCCTTATTCCTTGTTTTCAACATAGAGAGAGAGAGATGTAGTCGACGGACACTCGTAGTTACGTGTGATATCGTTTTTTGTGTGGGTTCATGCAATGTGGCGTCCGTCAGCATCCATACACCATCGAGACCATTCAATTATTCCGCGCATTATAACCTATCATTTAGCGTTTTGTTCCTTTTTGTGGTTCGTACCATATTAACCACAATTACCTGGTTCACACCGAATCTTCAACTAATCGAGTCCTGTTAGCCCGTCCGTCGGGTGAACAACGGCAACATTGGGATTCGTACTTAATACGCTGTCCAGAACCAGCTTAGTCGGTAGTTCAATTCCCAAAATTGACAGTCCTTTTGGTGAGTTTTTCATAAAAGACCAAAGATGGATGTTCGAGCTTCTCCACAACGTGGTCGTTGGCTTGTTCGCTGAGCTGAGCAATTTGGTTGCAAACGTTTCATCACCAATCGAGGTGACATCATCAGTGCGTAGTTGTGCGTAGCGGTGGGTTAGTGGTTGTGCTACAACAACATTTGACTCAATTGGTGTAGTTCCATATCACACTCCACGGTCATCCACCCACAGTGAAAGGGAAGTCGAGTTTCTGTCATTCACAGATTCCGCCCGTAAGAAACGGACAACTTCTAACTCGTAAATGGTCTCACCACACTAGTCAGGGTTTTTGACGATCATCATTTCAACACAAAATAAGGGACTGCGATTATTTAACATACACTCATCTTTTGCAAAGAACATATTCGATCCGGCTAGGAAGCGAGTGCCGTGGCAAAATAACTTGGACATTTCCTGGAGTTGGGACAAAATATGACTAGTTTTGATCCGGACTGGATTCCCTGTTTTACTCTACACACTTCTTCGTTCGTCCGCCTAAACTAAGTAATGCTTTCGCAAGCACGGAAGTGACGCACTTTGCATTTCAAATGAGACTCACGTCTTGCAGAAGTTAAATTAAAATTAACGCAGACAGTAACGATTCCCTTGGGTTGTGTTTTCTTTGATTCTGAGGTCGAACGTGCAGTGGAGAGGGCAGCCGTAGCAAAAAAACAGGTTACCAAGGTTTCAACCACCGAATGCTCGCGCGCATTTCAAAGAACTACCATCGGTTTGCGTAGCAGCGAATGTGTTCAAAGTCGCAGGGCGAATAATATTGGAGAGAAATTATGTATTGCAGGCCGTTTTCGACCACCAATAATTTGAAAAACGAGGGTATAACGACAAGTATTAGCGAAGACACTCGTTTATCGTTGGTGCAGTTGCTTTTTTCGTTAATTTTATCAAGTCCTAGGTTGATCCTACAGTTTGACATCATGATATTCGACCAGTTTTTTGCGGAATGTCCGTCACGTTACAATGATGGTGAACAGACTTGCAGTTTTCCAGTAGTCGTATGGTTGCTGACATCACTGTTCGTAGAATGACACTAGTTTTAGGCTGATTTCACTAGTTTAGGTTGGGCATTTGGGAAGGCCTGAGTACACTAGTGATCTACAAGGCCTATCCCGCTAATTTATGTGCATCTGTGTATTGCGCATGTAGACATAGCCACTGTTTCACTTGAGAGGTCAGCCAGTCCCGAATAGCTCGCTTGTTCTGTGACACTAGGCCACTCTCTGTCACAAGACTTATCACTGCTCAGTGCACACTATCGAATAATGGAAGCATTGGGAAGTTGCTTGTTTATCCTTGTAATATAAGTGTACATGGTTTGGGTTGGTTCGACGAAAGGAGGAATATGATAGTTTTCTGGGGTGCTACGTTTTGGAAGCATTTGAGAACTGCTAGGAAGGTTGGCCTGACTAAAACATGGCAGTTCTTACACGTTGGCGAGGCTTGAGTGCTGTCTTGCTTCTGCGGACTACACCGAAGAGATCTCTGTTTCTTAGGGTTCACCCATGCCAGAAAACACAAAGAAGGTCAGCCAGACCAAATATGGTTGGTCTACGTATTCTCTACAAGGTTTTTTGGGGTGTAGCATCACACATTTTCGAGATAAGACTGTAAAGGCGGCAAGATTCTCTTCCTAATTGGACGAGATTTTCATTTTTATGGAAGCGCCAACATTCGCTCATTCCTACCAAAGAGTAAGTTCCCGTTTCCGACTAGAAATCACACTTCTCGGTCATCCGAATGTTGACCGTGATTACTGACGAACTATCAGATGCCATAAAAGAACTAACAAATACAATCCAATGCGATCCCAGACCTATCTGCCCTGCGCAGCGGCAGCGAATTTGGATCATCTTGATCTTACATCACTGGCTCTTGGCTTAGGTCGGTTGTCAACCTTCAAACACAGCCAATCGTGCATTATCTACTGGTGATATAGGATGAGATTTTTAACCTGACTTGAACTGGCTTAGTCGACAATTGAGCCCATCTCATACAGACGGTGACATGTTCTGAATTATAACTCATATATACCAGGGAGCGATGTGAACGTTTATTGAGTTTCCGACTTGGTGCGACTTTCTTCGAGGATAAATATTCCCCATACAGTCATCTTGTTTTGCGGTTCTCATGTGTAATTGGTTAAGTTGCTCGAAGGTTGCAAGTTTATAATTATCTGGATGCAGGGGTTAACTGATCTTATGCAATGCTGTGAATTCCGGTTATTTAGTATTTCTTGATAAAACCTGGCAAAGGCACTGGAAGACATTTGGATTCCCATCAATCTAAAGTAAGGAACATGGGAGAGATTTTCCCTCGTAGATATACCTTCGCGTCCATAGGGGGGCACCTTCAGGTTTCCTTATGGGGGATGAATGCCGTAACTTTGTTCCTCTAAACTTTGAATCACAGCATACGGTTTCAGCAGAGAAGTGAGCCAAATGCAATTTTTTGTTGATTATTTTCCATGGAAGACATTTCAATCTCACCTTGCATCTATTGTGTGCCTCTTGAGTAGACGCAATGTAAAGAGCCTAAAGAATCTCGAGCACATATATTTAATACGTAATGCGGTTGCAGTAGAAATCGATGAGTACCTAATATACTAAGTAATATGTTCGAAAACTGTACAAATGGTCGACATCTCTCCGATAGTATTGCAAGCGACTTTCATACATTAGTTGTACTGGTTTGGCTCCATATTTTTGAGCGGATCAATACAAACGATATTGGCAGAGGACACCGTTGATGTGGAGCCCGCCATTAACGGGAAAGGAATCCAGGATAATGTCTTATCAGTTGCGTTGTCAGAGGGGATAGAATGACCTAGGCTGTCAATGGTGCAGATAGTTCCGTCCTCCAGAGCTTGTTTTAAATGCAGAGTTGCTCCACACGAATCCAAGACAGAACTAACTGCGTATACTGTTGGTTGGATAGGAACTCCGGAGATACCGCCGTTAGTAGGGCTGGAACTGAGGATATAATGTGGCCCATGTGTTGGACAACTTCCGGTGAAGGTGCTTGGGATCTGCAATAAGACAAACAGAGATATGTTTTACTACTAACTGACGGCAAGTAGCGAGCGATAACAAGAAAGTTCTACCTGAGTTTCATGTACACCAAATTCGACTGAACCGTGAGACTCAGGAGTTCCGAAAGTGAGAGAGAAGAAGAGAAGCCATATCACAGCACAAATATAAATAAGTTGGCTTGACAGTGAGGCCAAACCCAAATATCTTTTCCAATCAATAGAAACCTAAGTAAAGAATACAGATCAAGGATTCACTCGACTTTCGGTGTCGGAAGTAGGCTGATCTGTTGGTTAATGTTTCGGAACCAAGAAATCCGCGTCTAACTAATCGGGCTCCCTGTGCATTGTGGTTTACTGCCAGCTATTTCCGCTTGTACCTGCAACAGGATTATTTTGGAAATGCTTGGAGATGGCCCTTTTGTGGCCTACTTTGTCGCCTACTTATCGCGGCAACCCGATGCCTCACCGTTTTCTCACGCTCACCAGTCCATCAATTCAAATGCAAGGCTAACGGATCATAGACGCCCTGTTTTTTGGATGTTGTTTGGGAGATTTCTGTTGTAATGTCAGTTGGGATAGAATAATCAGCTAACTAAAAGCACGAATGACTTCAACGATATTCATTTTGACTTTCATCGGATGGAGTCGCTTGACATCATCATCAGAGTCACATAAATCATTGGTTTACTTTATCTCACAGCAGCTATGAGCATGACAACAACCCAGCGTGAACGCGAAAACCGCAGCCTAACCAAGAAATCGGTATGGTCTATTTGTTGTCGCCAAAAATAACCATATTTTTCTTCATATCGGGAAAATTTCGCATCGAATGATATACAGTCCACTCTGTAATCAAAGCATGTTGACGCAGCAGACTGCATTCACTAACATCATAGTTATTTTTCCATTGGAAAAGAATAATTGCAGTATCAGTTGCACACATATTCTGAAGTGTTTTATCCAAGAACGGAAGTGCGATTATACTCCAAGGGTGAATGCTTTTTCTGCTGCATATAACTCCGACGTCCAGACTGCTTTGGAACGTGGAAAGTATTAATATGTCAGATGTGGATGGGTGGGTAAGTAATTTACAGTAACGTCACAATTTTACGAACACCTACGCTGTGGCTGTCAGATTTACAGGCAACTTATGGACTGGTGCGCATCTGATTTGATGGGCGCGTGCGAGTAAGGGGAGTATGGATGAGAGATAAACGGAAAGTAGAAACTTAAAGTAGGATGTTCGCCTCAGAAGAAACTTTCTGGTCGCGGAATTCTACTGACATACAAGTGTATTACCGATGGGAGGATTCTGCTATCTTTTGCATGCTAGGACATGTGTTCATATATCAGATTTGCCTCGTCGATCTTATTCTGCTTTATACACAAATGGCAGTGGTTCGCCAACTAGCTGCACATTCTTTTTATTCTAAAGATTAAATTGCATGATTCCTTAGACGGATATCTGTAAAGACTTATATTACAAAATGCAATCGTCTTATACAACAGTCATGCGCAGTAGTTTTACGACTTTAGGGCATCGGAAATTTATCGTGCCAGCAGATCATTCCGGGAAGGTTTCTTTCCATTTTCCGAGGTCGTTTACATCCATAAACCTCACTGTAAAGGTGTGTGGTCTCTAATCCACCCAAGCCTTATTATACTACTTAATGAAGTTAACATCTACAGATAGCATGCCCAAGTTTTTCAGAAAATTCAACAGCATACAATCACGGCACTTTGAGTAGGCTGTGTCTGAAGAAACTATTGGATTAAGTTTGAGTGATAAATGACTCTCCATGTAATCAAATATTATCGGGACTTAGAAATCAATAAAACCAAAATTCATAAATGATCACTAGTCTGAAAACACAATTGAATGAAGGTGAGATATGTCATTTTGCTGAGAAGCAAATTGAGTTGGAAATCGAAATTTTGTACTCGAGGTTCACGAAAGAGGAAGAATAATTTGACAGGTGAGACCGCTTTCTGAGAATGTAATGCTGCCACTCGAGAAGCCAGCACATACTGACAAAGTGATGTGGCTGAATGGTGCCATATCCCAAGTGCGGCTAATCGCGCAGTTGATCGGTCACCCGCAGCCGAACCTTTAGAGGCATAAACCACTAGCCAAGGGGGTGGTAAGTTTCAGACTCCCCGGAATTTTATCAGATATGCATGACTCCTAATAAGAATGAGGCAGCTGAACAGGTTTTCTCGGCTTTTCGGGATAAGTCGGCGTCACATCTCAATTCCAATTTCACAAATCTCCTCACATTGCCATCATTTCAAGCTATTTTACCCTCATTTTTTAATACACTGGCAATGATTATAGCCCGTCACCAAAGAGTGACAGAAATAGGCAGGTAACGACTGGTTCCGACCAGAGTCTAGCCGTTATGTGTAATGCAACTCTTAGGATACATTCGCGTCTTATTTACAGTCGTCAGTTAACCCACCAATCATGCTAATTGACAGTCCGGTTTAGTGGACAACCTCCTCAAAATTTTAATTAATGCATCACCGAGCTTCTACTTCAGACTTTGAAAATGGTCTCAGTTAAATCTACTTCCACAATTGCTTTTTAAAAGAGCTTAAAATTCCAGCCGTTTCACAAGTGGTTTGCTCTACCTAAAGACATTCAAATTTGGAGGGTTGGTTAGCCTTAAGTGGTTTGAAGTGGCGATCAGCAATGCTGTTTGGTATAACCTGAAACAAAGATGTGCTGAGTTTTGAGTAAAAACACTGACACCATTTATTTTTAAGAAGGCATTTTGTGGTGCGGATTTCAAAGGGATTTTTTGTTAGTACTGTTGATTATGATCGACAAGCGGGTTAATAAAGGGCACCACAGGACACCTCCAGAAGTAAAAAAATACTGCCAAAGGGAATGAACACCATGCAGAACCAAATAAAGAACACACAAAACTGGGATCAATAGCCATATAAAGAGTTGATCGTGGGTAAAGGAGTAAAATCCACCGAGTTAAACTCAGAGAAAATCTGTGTATTGAGCGAATACAAACAAGAGAGAGCTAAGGTTCAGGATGCATGAATAGTTAACGAATGACTGCGTTATATAAGGTTGGATCCCTTGAAGCATCGTAGCGATGGACGCCTTACCAGCCTTTAAATATTTGTAAAATGTAAAATCCTGCACTACCTTCAGTGAGTTTGTTCAGTGTGTTCATTAAATCAATGTGGTTTAGGGATGCCATAAGCTCAGCCTGCTCCAAGCCAGAAAGGTAAGGCCTTAAATTCATAAGTAAAGACATGTTCAGAAAGAATGGACACTGAAAGTCACTCAAGGTCTAGTGCCAAAATGTGGGATGAAGTCGGAGTGGACCACTAGACTGACGATTTTTGCTGGTTGCTGTGTTCCGATTGACCTGCTCTACAAAAATCCAACACATTTCGGATTTGGGATGCGCGGCTAAAACACCTGAGAGGAATGAGCTGTGACCCGTTTTGAAGCAGACGGTGGAACTGATGCGCAAAAGTTTTCTGAAAATCATATTCTGTCCGCTGTGTTCGGTGGGAAAGATTTCAGTCTGTTCTACCCCCTTTTAATCTTCATTGCAAATGCAAACGGTCTGATAGATGACCAGTGTGGCAGACTGGTCATGGACGTAGTATGAAATATCATTCTATGATAAACAAAGAGGTGAAAACGTGCAGTTTAGGGCAGAATCCGAGGAATGTTTGTCAGACGATACTGTAAAACGGATGGTCGGAACCAAATAGAATGGCGTCCTCTATTTGCTGCGTGGGCTGACAGAACTCTCGGGGAAGTTTCTGGTGATCAGCATCTCTCAAGAAAATATCCTTGGGTGGCGGGACCGTCGCTGTCTATTTAGTTTGTTTTGTATTTACTAGGCGGCACTAAGACGCTATAAGCCTGAAACTCCTAAATTGGAAGTACTGGCCACTTTCTGTGGCATTGCAGTGGGGAACCATGGCCTCTTTTAAGCTGTGTGAATCAGGACAAGGCAGCCAATTTTGCGTCACCCAACTCAGTGGGATTAAACCAACACATATCTTGATATCAGACCTAGTGCCCAGTATTTGCTGATGATATTTACATTTAAATATAGTTTTCACACTCGTTTTGGTGAAAGGCGATTGAGAAGTCGACATCCTCCAACCTGTCTCTGCTTGCTATTCCGCTGAAACTGGACCAATGCATCGAGTTTCTCAAACACCTTTTTGTTTTACCGGAATGTACAGACCCGACTCAGCCTCTAGCTGAACTTGTGAGCATATCGTCTAAGGCAGACCTTCAGCAAACCAGGACGAAATATACCAGATTGACCGAACGCCATATTGCAGTCTTTAGGCCTGCCGTTTTACTTACCAATCTGTCTTGGGTCTGAAGTGCAAGATTAGAAGTCTCCGGTGGCAAAAACATTCTCAAGATAATTAACAAACACGATTAGGGAACTGAAAAGGACGAAATACCGATAATTCACTGATTCCAGCTCTATGGCTTCAACAAAACGTGTTCGGCATTTCTCTAATGAGATGCACGAAAACAGAACCGGAAGTTTTATCGTTGCGTTTGAATGTCAGACTACCCTCAGAAGTGAACAGCCTACTAACGGGGTCCATTTTCAGAACCCACCGGACCGTATGAAGGGCTTGATTTCCAGGGAGGAGGAAAAACGGACTGGTTCAAAAAAAGATCGATAGGTGCATTAGATCATTTCTAATCTTTCGCCGTTGAACAATGTATTTGCATGGTGTCTTTTAGTTATCACACTATCATAAAATTAAGCTGCATGCGGCTTTCAAACGTCTTACCCAATTGACCGAAACCTTCACAGTTGAACATAAATCCAAGATTACCAACTTATGAAAACAACGTTTGTATCGAGACACAGTTGAGCGGAAATCTTTGTCTGTTCAGGCTGCATGAAAGTGTGAGTCGCATGATAGCACCCAAAACCAATGGGAAAAGAAATTCCACGAAGTGAAATTTTACTAAAAATCCACAAACAGGTTACAAAACTGAGAAGGCTTCTAAGTACGCGATGACAGTTACCCTATTTTGCCAGTGTTCCACGAGATCAGGCCATATAAGTGCTCTGAATTTCTAGGCGTTTCATTGAAAGTAAGTCTGAATGAGATTTCACAACGGATGAGATGCCACAGAGTCGAATGGAATTGCCGCTATTGATACTTCAGGAGCTCCACACCTGCTGCACACAGGTGAGAGAAGTAACCGAAGTCTCATAAACTCTATCCACCTACCTTTTAAATATAAAATTACTTCCTGATGACCACTATTTATAAAACCTCTGGGGTTTATTTCGCTTTGTGCCATGGTTCCACTGTCGTGAAACGGATAGGCAGTAAGGGCGATCGACAGATTGTGGGATCATTTCGGTGCTCATAGGTCATTCCAACGAATAAAAAAGATATTCGCAACTGGGATGAAAGCGAGATGCTAGCAAAGACCGAAAGTTTCATCTTGTACTGCTATCAAGAGGAAAAACTCGGTACACTGTCAATTCACTGGAACAGAAAATGTTTCGGCTCCCTGGTGTTTTGCCCCATCAGCTTGCGGATTCTGATATACGATTACTGACAGGATAGTTTTTCTTTAGGTTTAGCTAGCAACATATTTCTTATTAAAGTGGTTTGAAGACAGCTAACCACCCATCCGCCTTTTTTGAGTTTTTTTCACACAGAATTCGGCGGGAGGGGGGAAGAATAGCAGATAAAGAGGAGGGAACAAGTGGATTCCTAGAAAACGACATGCTGATGGACATGTCAAATCGTATTACTATTTGTTTCCTCGATGCTTCACCAGCAGACCATAAAGTTTGGTACAGTCAAAGTCTTTTTGAATTAAATAAAACTGCATGGATTGGAGAGAGAAATTTTGCTTGGGCTGAGACTGAAGCCATTCAAATGTGTTGTCTCTACGAAAGATGACTATCATTTCACACACACAGAGATATTTTGTATTAAAATATTCTTACTACTGATCAAGATTCTGAGATATTAGCTCAAGTATTAATCTGTAGAAGCCAAACCAAATCCAAACAGTGAAGCAGGATTACCTCTCCGTGGCTTCCAAGCGAAGAATACCTGATAACTGCTTATTCGTGCTTTAAAAATAGCTATGCTCGAAATGCCAGGAGGCTAAGATTTTCGAGAGCACTTTTTATTATTTACAGCTGCTGAATGTCCAGACCTTCTTCAGGAAAGCGTTTTGAAATTATGGGTAAAAATCTCATGGAAACAGATTATCTTTGTTCACTCAACTTACTCTAACAACAGGCTATTTCTACATGGTTCCTCGTTCAACTAGAAATGACTAGTGAAAGCAACTCCTTAAGAATGCACTTGAAGGTAGGTAAGAGTGGGACGTTTTTTCAGGTTAATCAGCCTCCAGTTACACCCCATAAAAATGGTTACCAAACTGATTCCAGTCTCCAACTAAGGCTTTAAATTAATTTTCCTCATGGATGGGGAATCTGGAGACTCTGAGACGTCAGCGCTTAAAATGTTTGGTCCAAGAGTGGTCCAGTAGGCTTCATTTAATGACAGTGTCAGTTTGTGGCAAAAAGAGTTTGGCTGCCATTAAGTCGATCACTTGGCAATCAATTTAAATTCTTTAAAAGAAACGCGCGAAGGAGAGTATGGACACAAAATCTGCCGAATAGTTTTCGTTCTCATTTATATTTAGCCTATACTTCATCTAACGCTTTTGCCTCCTATTTTATGTGACCTAATAAAAGGCCCGAAAAGAACAAGACAAAAAACAGAAGTGCTTGAAGTAGGTAATTGCTTGACATCGTTTATAAGGGCATTTAACCAGTTTATTAGTAGCTCTCTGTAACGGTTCATTGTATGTATCTATTTTATCACTGAATGCGGTCCACGCCCAAGAACCGAGATTCACAACTCTGGTGTTTCATCATTGTCTGGAATCATCATCAGTGCGAATCATGAATCTCTACGGCACTTCGATTCCAAGACTTGTCGTCTGATAAAAGATGGCTGATCAACAATGTGATCAACTCGTACTTGAACAACCAATCTGGTGAGGCATACAAATACTTGAGGTCAGTGATTTCACACTGATGAGTTTAGGGTTGGGGATTTTTAGGCATCGGGTGTGGTAGAAGGTGATCCCAAGATGATCTCAAGTTAATTCATTGGAATCAACTTCATGTAAAAAAATCTTGCTTACAATACTAAGGTAGTTGAATGTATGTATGACCTTTATTCTGTCAACTGATCGCAAACAGAGAAGTTTGGCACCAGCAGTTCGCTGGCAAAGTGGGAAAATGTGGCAGGCCGTAGTAAATGAGTTCAAAACAGTCCTTATGACTCAATACTTGTAGATCTGCAGCTGCATCTGTCTGCCTGTTTTGTCATATGGGCTTCTGATGGATGTTTCCTTGGTGGATTTGGTTTAGTTCCCTCAAACTCAGGAGAGTACAATCTAGAGTTTATTTGGGTGCTGGTCACTCTTGTGACTCTACAATTCAGAGTCTTGCTACACGATATCATCTTGACCACCAAGTTGATATCGCATGAATTTCAGGGGCAAAAATTCTCCTACCGGAAAAACTGAATCATTTACGCAAAATTTGATTGCCGCACTGTTAATCACGTGATGTAAGAAAATGAATTTTGGATAGTGACCTATTCTTGTTTATACTTGTATTTGAACCGTCAACTTGCACTACTGAATCAAACGGAGAGAAGCATGCAACTACTCGCTTGTGAAGACATGACATTACCGATACACACTGTTTTAGACACTGACTTTATCAGCTGCGGCAGAAGCATTTGGACGCATAACGTCAGGCTAAATTCATCAGGTAAGATGCGCGTAAGCGTATCAGATTCAGCAGTCAGGATGTGCTCCAACGCAGTTTGGTTTTTAATGCACCACCACTTTTGGAAAATCTGGTTCCACGAACAAACTCTGGACAAAAACCGATTGGTCTGGCAAAGCAAACGCCCAGACAAGTATTTCCCCATCTTGATTAGATCATCATAAATGTCATCAAAAATGGGATCCAGTTGCCTAATTTCGTGCGTGCGCACTTGTCTATAGCTTCTTCCCCCTCCGAAACATCGAAATTGAGGTGGAATTTTGACTGTTGAGCTACGCAAAGAATGTACGCGAAGGCAAAATAAGATTTTGTTACACCAAGGTAATAACAGTCCTGCACAAATTGCGTCCGTTTGTGGTTATCTCTAGAACAGTCATTGTTGCGTGCACCCGGGCTATTTTGTTGCGTTGTAAGCAATCAAGAAGGTAGATCACAGATGGGGAATTTTTTTGAATGTTTCAAAAGGAAGAGGGGTATAAAGTGACCTAGAAAGCAGGTGAGTTTGTATGTTTTGTCAATTAGAAAATTGTTGGAATCGGAAAAAGTAGTTGTGTGAGGAGAAAGCATTCCCCATTTCTCTACCAGTACATAAATGGCAAAACAAACTTATGCTTCTTACATTTTAGTCATTGGATTTGGGATACCACTTCCATGTATGGGAACAGTAAGTTTAAGAAACACTTTAGGGATTCGTCGACCACAGGAATAATCATTTAAACAAACCAATAGGAGTTAACAACTTTTTTCTGAGTACTCACCTGTCAATAAGGTTGATGGTGATAACAATATCAGTCACATCATAACATATTTTAATTCGACCTATTGCGCGAAAGATTAATCATTTTTCGGTTAAAATGCGTTTTAAGAATGGTATTTAAGAAATCAAAATGATTTTCATGACGTCACTACTTATAAGGTTCGTGATGAGTTTGTAAGTAGTGTCAAACAGTAGTTACTTCCTGTCTCAATGCTCACAGAATCTAACGGATGTTGCCTCATCTTTCAAATTTCTGCACAATTGAAGACAAGTTGAAAATGATTCCACTCATAAGTTGTGCGCAAATACTCCATACTGAGTAATTGAAATATAGAAGTCTCCCGCAAAAACGTACTCAATCTTTTATATGCTTACTTTATTTTCGATTTTGAAAAATCATGCTTCCATTTGGGATGGATATTTGTGCAAAAAAGCGCGGCTCGTTTGTAAGGCCGTACTCTGATTTTAGTTTGCCGTAAAAGCCTTGAAAATTTGCTTTGCCAAAATGGTGCCTCATCTCTATACTTAAGATCAGTCCTGTTTATCGCGAGCTCTTTCTTGTATGACTTTCTTGTGATACAGGAGTTAAAATATTTTCGGCATTTTTACGCACCAACGAATCATAAGCTTTCAAAACTGGATTACGTGTCATCCAATTTATGTTTATTTTCAACCATTAGGTCTATGACTGTTTCCCAAGTGCAGTGTTGGCTGTTTTAACTATGGGGCGATTATGAATAGTTTGCCAATCCTCCTGGTTTACTATGACTGAGTCCTTTTAAGCGATATATGGTAAAATACTTGTAATACGGCATTCACTGTCAGGGAAGTTTTTAGTATCGGTAAAGTTCTGGTACAGCCGGAAGCAAACTAATTTGTGTGCAATGTCGTTATAGCTTTGAGAATCCTTTATTGCTAATCGAGAATCAAATATATCTACCTATGCACGTTATTCTACGTTCCTTTCGCAGTTGATTGTCATGGTAGAACGAATTGAAACACCGATAGTCCAACTTGATATCATTGGACCTCATGCGCGAAACCAGCATTTCACTCGGCTGCCATGAGAGGTCCAAGATAACCGAAGAGGAATAGAACGATTAGTGAGATATTTTTTCAAGGCTGCCTGTGTGGTGCGAGTGGAAACTTTAATTCGCGTTGAAATTTGAAAGCACTTTGTAAGGCATGAGAGATAAATTACACGCTTACTCCCGCTGAACTATTGTCGCAGGATGCACCATCAGTGATATTGAACCACTGTGTTTTTCCAAAGAACATAATTTCTTCCAAGTATAGATAAGTCACATTCGGAAAGGAGATAACTTTTCACTTCCGGAGTAGTTAAATTTTACTCACTGTTGGGTCAGAAAGGAGAAATTCGAATCGTAGCGATTGCTACCTCTGAAGCGTACATCGGCATCCTACAACTAACAACGAACACGAACCTTCATCTAGGTTGTCCTAAGGGCAAACTCCTTTACCGCAAAATAAAGGATTGTTCAATTCTGAAGCTAAACTCATGGCTTCGTTTAAAGAATACTATGTAGTTCAGTGTGACCCTATATTTCAATAACAAAATGCGTTTGGACAAGCGGAGAGTGAAAAACAAACTAATTGCGTCAACAACTATTGCACTTCACCCCTAAATCATCTCAGAATAAGAAAAACTAATATGAAAGCTAGGGATTGTGGTCCGCCAAAAAGGAGGTAGACATCATTAAGGGTACATTATTCTACCAGTACATAAAACTGACACTCAGAATTTTAATTCGGCAGACAGTGTGAAATAGTGCAATACAATAACATGTGAAAAATAACGCTGGTTCAAACTTCGAGCGGATAAAATCTGAAAAAAAAACGAAATGCATTTTGTATAACGTGGAAAAAAAACGAAATGCATTTTGTATAAACGAATGTGATTTCCGGCGACGAGAGAAGCTTCGGTGGGGGACAACCAGATCTAATGTAGACGAGATCTTTGCAAGACGGAATTACGTTGGTTAACCTGTACTCAGGTTTGAGGGGCAGCAACTTTTGGCAGTAAATGATAGTTTGCATTATTAGATTGGAAAAAGAAAGTCGAAACTCAGGAATCGGTCGGATGTGTCCATGGTTAAAATTTTTATCCGTCAACCACTAATAAGGACGGAACAATTGGTGAACTAGTGTCCAGAACAAATCACACCCCGCTGTCATGGCTAACAATTTGTACCCCAAATCTCAAGGCTTAGAAGTACCAAGTCGTCCATGGAGTTCTCGAAAGGTTAGCAGTAACGTTGTTCTCATGTAGGTCCCGAGTCCCGAGAAGACCTCGTCATGCGGACTAAGCGAAGCTCTAATCCAAATTTCCCTCGAACACAAGTAAGTGGTCGCGCGGCGCTGGGGAAACGGTGAAAACACTTTGCCATAAGGTGGCCCGCATAATGCATCTCGGACTCATGCAGCTGAGAGATTGCCAGGTTTAACCACATTCATCTGTTGTGATTCAATAAGAGTGTTCAATACAATGTTTCATCAGATACGTCGCTGATGGCATCGATAGTAGTGTTTCAATCCAAGAAATAATGCGCCAAGTATAAGCGCCAAATCGTTTCCTCTTATCTGATGAGACCGCCTACGAAATGAATATACGGATTTATTCTAAAGCAGAGGAAGCATGAGTGAAATTCATCCCATCCCACTGACTGTAAGAAAGAGTACAGTGTTGTTTAATTCCATGTAAATACCCGTTAAACGAATGCTTGAAAGCCCGTATTGTTCAAAGACGTGTTTCAGCTTGTACCATCGGAATGGTTACACTTCCCTTAGCTCGTCAGATAAGAAGCACATTTCGGTATGGAGAGTTCACATTCGTCACTTAGCTGCGACATAAAATGTCTACTAAGTGAAAAATGTGAAAAAAAGCGGCCTTCTGCCGATAATGACCCTTCTCGATCACTTGTCATCGTAATCTAGTAATTTGTACAAGGTTTGCAGGTTTTCAATTGTTATTCGTCCTAAGAAAGTAAACGTTTCATCGGCCGTCCTGATAATTTAAGCGTTAAGCAGGTGCTATCTGCACATAGCTCAATTAATTAGAAATTTCTTGGTAGTTCCATACAGTGTTTTGAGAGAACGGTACTGCTTGATCAATTGTCAGTATGTCATTTCACTCCTTTACAGATTAGAAATCAATGCCTTAAGCACATCCGAGAGGCGAAATTTTGCGGTTTTAAGTGAATGGAATTTAAAGAAACTGTTCCATGTTTTGGGTTCTGGTGTCAGTGTCACTGATGGGAGATTAATTCCTTTAGATATTTTGAGGAATTCTCGTGTTTCAGAGTTCCAACGGGTAAACAGACATACAATATTTCAAAATGGTACGAATGTACCCGTAGATTTTCTCATAACCCCAGCTATTTCAAGTGTGGTTACCTAAACAAACCACCTGAAAAGGAAGTCGCGTTTTGAACCTAGTTAGCAGGAGTCTACATAATTCCCAAACAACATGGCATGCAAGGACTAGCAGAGGTAATTTAAGTCATCCGAGAAGCTGTGCATTGTTCTACTATTTATGGTGCCGTTGTGCTGGAGAATCCGTGAGTGACCATCTACAGAATATCTTTAGTAGCAACTTCGTTTTAAAAGGAAGGGTTTTGAATCACATGATCACATTACTAGTGATGTTACCGGTACCTTTGCAAAGAAATCCTGATTGGAAGTCTCTTGGCTCAGTGGTCGATTGACCGAATGTACATGCTGATTGTTGATTTTTTCTGAAGATTTCTGTCTTCTCTGCGTATGAATGGGATGTTGTGCGATATATACCCTAATAAAGTGACCCGGGGTCCGTTTAACACCAGCGACTGTATACTGGTTGTCCTCGTACTGATGTGAGGTGATTAACTTGGTATAATGCCATTAATAGTAGCAACTGCGGAAAATCCGCCTCAATGATCCTATTGACGGTCCACTATAGTTCCAGATATTAGGACTGCGTAATCAGCCTTTTAGAGTGTTTATTCATCGTCCGGCCCAACTACACATAAGGCGGTCAGATGTATGGGAAGATGTTTCATTGTCATCGAAGAGGACAGTAGGTCTTTTAGGCATGTTTTCTCTTATTCTAAGAGGGGTTAAAACTTTTGAAGTTGGTGTATCTACACACCTCTGGCTTGTGACAGAGAATTGGTGTCATCCCCAAAACATTCAGTGTCCTTCGCTCACCTCCGGCCCTTTGACTCAATGGTTCGAACCCCAATCTGAAGACCGATGCTATATTCCACTGAGAATTTTGGCGTAACCACCTACTCGGGAGGGCGAAGCACCTAGTTGAGAAGGCCAGTCTGGGAGAGAATACTCACAGTCCATTCCATCAACTCTTGTGTTTAAGCAACTGTGTTTTTGTGGAGTATCATACCTTGGTCGTGCGACAAGTTGTTTGTCAGGCACACAGTGCGGCTTCCTTGGGTAGCCCATGGAACACTACTGCTCGAGTTCAACCGGCTCCATCTGGTCCATTTTACTCAAACCACACAAGACAAAAGTAACTTCCATGTTTCACAACGCTGAATCCTTTACGAGAATTACCACACACTGTTGTTGATGAGAAGGCATAGCAGAATTCGAATGCCTAGTGGAACTCCTGTTTTCAATAGGAACATGTGCAGCCTTTGAATTGCTGTTAGCCTACAATCCATTCCAGTTCAAAAATCTAATCTGATCGTAACACGGTTAGTTTTACTCAGCAATCGCTTTCTTCCCACTTCGCTCAGTTATTTGTAGATGTTATTAATAATTTACAAAATACACTTGTTACGCACTAGCTAAGAAAACCCATCACAAGTGACAATATTTTTCTCTACATTTGTTCTTAACCTGAGACCAACTGGGAACTTTGTAAGGTTCAAATCTGTCGAATCAAAGTACTTCAGTCAAGGGTGAAGAAAAAACACATAACCTAGGCGAGTTAATTTTAACTGCAAGGGCCGTCTATTTAGAAATCGTAGCCGTACACTTTCTGAGAGGCTTACATGTGTAGTTGAAAGTGTGAGGTAGTATGCAGGCAACTGCCAAGTTGTTGTCCTGGTATTTTAAGTTTATATATAGTTGGATTCAATTTTAAACGAGTAAATTGATAAGAATGACTCGCCAAGCAGATAGCACAGCAACAGTGGCTCCATTCCGTGTATATGCCACACTTGAGGTTTCAGGAAAACATACCAAAATTCAAAAGTCCGAAATGGCCTGCAAAAGATGACATATCTGTTAATTCCCAAACCATGTCTAATCGAATATGCATGATTTTTCTTCCGCCTTTTCTCTAACCAGATGCTGAACTGCTGCTTTTTCATGAAAATGAAAGAGGCGTAACTGCATGAACTGTCAAAAGTTACAGAGGGAAAAAATGACATGAGAGCCAAGATCGGCTATGGTTAAACTAAAATAGGGAAATTCACAATGCAGTTGACATATGACTTGTCAGACAAGACAGTTTAACTTTTTTAAACTGTCTAAATTAATGGTTCATTGTAGCTGAATGATTGCAATGATTGGTTTCATTTCTTTCAAGCGAAAACGAATGAAATTTGTGGCTGAATTAAAAGAGTTAAAGACAAAATGCCTCCTCAAATTCAGAAAAATCAAAATAGCTTTGTTTCGGAACTGCACTTCAGTGAGTACAATTTATCCTTTGCCTGTTGTGACCAACTATCAACCTGCTCGAAAAAATGGATTACTGAGAACAGTGAATGGAATTACGCCCGCAAGTAGTATTGCATGACCTTTGTAAGCCGAAAGTTATGAAAATCCCGGCCAAGCTGTCCATTTTTGAAAAGCCCGAAGAATGGACCCACATTATTTCACTCCGGAGTGAAAGACACAAACTAGTCTATATTCTTTTTAAAGCCCGCCGTTTCTGCATATTAAATTCTGTAATCCATTCTATCAGTGAGGTCGGGAATCACTGTACAGCTGTTTTATCCCTGCTGGGAATCATCAACACTAGGTATATCATGAAACTCAGAGTTATGAACCCACAACCTTCTGGTCAACGACTGAACTTATAATAGTTTTCTATAGAGGATGATGTCACCTCGATTGGTGATGAAACGTTTGCAATCAAATTGCCCAGTTCAGCGAACAAGCCGACGACCACTTAACAGTTTGGCCACGAATGGCTCATTAGCAGTCATAGCGCCACTCATCCTTAAAAAGCGGAAAACGCATCACGGTCAAATAGTGACGAATTCTCCACATATCCTCGCATAGCCAATGGAGGGAGCATTCAAACCTTCGTCTGCCTCTAGAGCTGAGTCATTCTTTGCAAGTTATGTCACTAACCCCAACGGACAGTATCGTAATGCCTCGTTTACATGCAAGTGGAACGTGGAACAACTTAACCAGTTCCTTCCAATGAGTCGGAAGAATTCCCTAATCAAAATGTATGTTTCAACCTTGAAGTTTAACGGAAATAATAGCACATAGTTTCTTTTAAATTCTTGAAACTAGTTCCACAGTCATATCAAACTGCCTGCAGCGTCTTTGAAGGAGTGATGCCGGAGGAGAGAATACCTGATTTACCTTTGGTTAAGCGAACCATTCGTAGCTACAGCCTGTTAGTGGTTTATTCGTGTGTGGTGTCGCAAGTTGACCGGTCCTGTCGTATGCTAATAAAAAGTGGCCACGCTGAGACCACTTGGGGCCATTTGTTTTCAGTCAGCTTCATACATGTGTGAGTCACCGTGCTTTTAGTACTGGGTCATCTAATTTGGGGTTGAACAGGGTCTACGGCAGACAGTTAACTAATTAAAATTGAACCATGTCTCGCTAATGCAGATATTTTAAAACTTTTAGACGAGAGGATTTCAGCTGTTTAATTGAAACAGAAAGTAAGCAACAGGTGGGGGTAACAGCGGCTACTGCACGCAAGTAGTCCGTGGTCTTCTCGAAGCCCCGCCCCGGGCTTAATGGAGAGTGAAGTTTAATAGGAAACTTTTGGAACTGCTTTATAGTGTTCGTTTACAGTTGCGTGGCAGTCAATTAGTATATACGATTGTTCAAGCAGCCGCGTGAGAATGTTCAGTTTTTAAGAAATTACCTGCATATGAGACGTTTACTTTCATGTTCAATAGTTCGCAACTGCTTAGTTGGTGTCTGATAATGGAAGATTTTGCGGCGAAGGACTTTTCTTCCTAACACAGGTAGTCCGACTGAAGTCGATTTTTACTTCGTATCAGCGTAAGGAACTGGCTTGTGGTCGAGGAACTAATCTGGCTTAACCAAGTAACGGAACTAACCAGTGGCCTCAGCATCTAAAAAGGTAGCCGCAATTTTTTGCTCTTCTGTATTTTTATATTCTGTCAGTACTCACAACTACAACTGATATTTGGGAGTGGGTTAATTCATGGTTAATTTTGTCCATTCATACCTGGGCCAAAACTCTTTTCAACCAGCAGGCAAGGACTTTCCTAATGGGCAGGTATTCAAAGACAACATACTATGTGTATTACAACAAACAAAACCGAAAGCGTCCGTCAAGCGCTTGAGATAACATCATCAATGTGCTACTCGTTGACAGCCTTCATGAAAGAGAATGATATCAGTCTTATCAGCTGCAGGAGGTACGCACTGACAACAGGGTCTTTTTACAAACTGTCAAGACCTGCTGATATTCGGTGTTTATTTGTAAAAAGGAAAAATCCAAATGACAACGGGATTAACCACGTAGTTGGAGGCACTCATTAGGTACTTCCAGGCTTGGGTCCACTAATTGGTTTCGCAATAACAACGAAGGAATTTTAGAAAAGGGCTTGTTGAGTGGAACAGTAGCACGTAAGTGAATAGGACAAATTTCGGCACACTAGAGGTTGCCAGCTGCGTGGTCAACTTGTGAGAAGTTGAAATGTTTGGCTGGTAAATGCACTGCTTTGGTATGAGTTTGTGTAGAGTGTGTTTGGTATTGTGCAACCACCATCAGCTGATATTGCAACTACATCTATCGAAACGTACAAGGATTTTTTCATGTCCGTGCTATCGATTAAAAGTTCAATACATGTCGAATGAACAACTGCTTATGTGCAGTGTGAATTGATGTTTAGGTGTTTTTGGGAACCAACAACAAAGTGGAAGACGAATGATGATCCCCAACTGCATTTTGTTGATAGGGAAGATCTGGCGACGACCAGGTATCCAGGGTGAATTTTTGGCTCCAAACAACCTCAGAGAACTCAATGCCGTCCAGACTGCTCAAACAACACACAGCCAACCAGGCATAAAATGCTTATAGCAGCTAATGACTTTATCATTATTATTATTACTATTATGACAGGTTATTTAAGAGAGGGTATGAAGTATACTCAGTATAGTTATATTTGTGGGTGGAAATTTTAGTGCCCAGTTCTCAGTAGTTCAATAACCTTGGGGTTGAGGAAACTTGCATAAACCGTTGTAAGCACCAGAAGTCTTAATCTTGACAGTTCGATCCTGAGAACACTATCCATCAGAGAAATAATCATGCCCACCAAAAGCCTTTAATTTATCGCGCCATCAGCAACATACTGCAAGTCGAAGAAATACAATTCTAGTGGTTCGAGGAAACTGGGTGATGCCCAGTTTGTGACACCATTTTTCTGGTAGGCTTTTTCTATCACGGCAATCGCGTTTCCGATCCTTATTGATTTTGGTTATCAAGAAGTTTAACGGTTATCTCGTCAGACAGGCATTTGCTGTTTATTCCAACTGTTGACTGTGACTTTCCCGGCTTATTCATGAAGGTGCAATTCGTAAATTTTTGTTGGCTTGTTTCATGGGCTGGTGATCAGGAAAACGAGAAAGAGTATTGGTCGGTTACATGATTTTTTAATCACAGTTTCAATTTTCCTTTCATGATTTACTTAGTTTAGGGGACGGTTATTCGGTAGACAGATTGGTCAGAGTGAACTGGTTATACTTTATGATGAGCATTCCTAATCTACTTGACTATACCATGAGCTTTTCTGAATATCCCGGCGGCGTCGATCATAGCACGGACCTATACATTTTTTATTAGAATTAGAAAAATTTTTCTCAAAACTCTGAAGCAACTTCTGCCTCCTAGATATGTCTGGATTGTCGAAAACCTTCAACCGAAAACACTTATTTTCCCATATTTCGTCATTTTTCTCTCATATGCTTCCCATTTTCTCAGCCACCAGTCTGTTTCTAGATTGTATGATTCCTCGAGAACGTATCTGATTGTTCTGTTTGGTCCCAAATAGGTTTGATACAACTTTATGCGTTGTGATCGGTCCACTCCCCCCATTGACAACCGAAAAGGAAAACAAGTTTAACACCACAACAGGGTAGGTACTAATATCTTTGTTTTCCGGCCCTAGCCTCAAATCGCAGGATCTGTGCGCAAATGTAATGCTTCAGGAATCTGTCACCAAACTCTTCCGCTACTGAGACTCAGTCAGGCGTGAGCTGATAATCTATCTGTTTCTAGCGTGTTAAATAAACATTACCTAATGGCAGCCAAATGCCCTTACAGTATCCAGATTGGATGATTAAAACGCGTTGATCCACTTTACGACAAGGAGTTAAAACTGTAGTGATACCAAATCGACCAATTTTGCAAAAAATATCTCAGGTCGTATCAAAGCCGGAGGTGTCAGCATCAAGAGTTCATAATTTACTCAGCCTTCAACTCCAGAAAGACAAGCTGTTCCCAGAGATATGAATGAATTAGTTAATTGAAGAAACTAGACAAGATGTGTAAGCCACGTAAGTGTATAATACCAAAAATGGATAAGCTAGCAGGAATAAGAAATGACGTCAAACTTTCCCATGCTAGAAAGGAACAAAAAATTATCTGGGATGGGTCTAACAGGTTAGACAAACCTCCCACAGAAGGAGCCTTTATCTATTACACACTACCGATGGCAAAACAGCTGCACAACGTACCTCGGTTTTCGACATTGGTGGACTTTATCTGTGAAACAAAATCTCACCATACTTCTTTTACTATTTTTGAACGCTCGAATTCCCTGTCAGCCCCGTGGGAGCCCCGGTAAATTTAGCTGCAGACTGTAACGGCTTGTTCGAAAACTGTGAACTGCTGGTATATGTGAATATGAACTAATCTCATAGGTCGTACGCGCCATTCAACCTAATGAGCTGGGTCTAAAAACAGGTCGTGGTTCCCAAAGTTGGCTCAAAACAATGAGGTGCAGAGTGCTTTGGTTAACAGCATACCACATATAGCACCCTTCTTATCATAACCTTGACGCTGGATGATAACGTCCTCTGCGTCTTGAAGATCATCAAACTGGTTAAACAGGAAATCATATGGGACAAATTCTTTCTTCAATTCACTTCCTCATGGTTATGGTAGCTCCATTCTCGTCCTACTGCGGACATTTTTGGCAATGAATGATGTGTTATTACTCAGTTAAACTGAATGAATCGTTCACATAATTTTCAGAGCTACATCTAGGTGGTAAGCATATTTGGACGCGAGGGTCGCAAGTAATACGAATCGGAAAACTGAAGCAAAAACTACCGTGTTAGGGTTTGGGTCTTAACTGGAAGAAAAGATAATCCTAATTCCCGTATCTGGCCTAAATAACCATGCAGCCGTATAAAAGGCTTTTATTGTCAGCTAGAGAGTTCACTGAGTAATTGTCTATACACATACGGTCGGAAAGCCGCATCGCCTTAGTGCTGCCAGTTTGGAATTCGACATGAACAGCTTGACAGACCTCTTTACTTTCACTTGTAACCAACAGGACCTATAAATCCTGTCCCACTCAGACATTTGAGGGGAGAGTAGGTGTGAGAAAAGACTAAGAGTGGTCAGCATTCTTTCTTCCCAACAGTAAAACCAAAAGTATGTTAAAAATGAAGTAGATCTAAATGATTCAATGATAAAGAAGTAATTAGTGGAAAGCAGATCAGCTGGAGATAGTAATAATTTGTAAGCAATACTAAAAGTAACGTGAACTATTTGTGACCCAAACGAAAACCACAAACAGGTTCGACATTACACTTTTGTGGAAGAATGCAGACCTCATTTCCTGCAGCCTGTCGCTGGAATCAGTTTCGCCACTGTTTTGACCCAGTTTGTCATTGAATGACTGTAGGCCAGTAACAACACATATTTTATCACATAGAACAAGTTTATTGTGAACTCTTGCGTATACTGATACCACGAAATCATTACAAACAACGTCGTCGGACACATTTAAACAAAAAGGAGATAGGCTCCACGTGAAAAAAACATTCACTGTTATTAACTCAGAGCTCCTTGTATGCTATGGCGGGCTTCTTCAGCAGATTTCAAAGAGCAAATCACACCAAACACACTCTTTGCTGGATCAGAGCGCATAAAATATGATTCTAATAACAAAATTCATTTGAACCAACTCAGTACGTAAAACGCTTATTACCGTTGAGGTTTGGAAAGAAATTCTCAGACAAGAGGAATCGATTTAGCAAATACATTTATGCCACTGCACGTAGACGGTCGATTCAAAATAAAATAATTTAACTTCCTTGGAGAGATGTTCAGATTTCAGCAATGATTTTAACTTTGATCGGGTTGTATTTACACAGCTTGGGTGAGAAAATGGCAAGTTGAGAAACGTACGGCTAAATATTGTTAGGGGTGAGACGCTTGAAACAGTAAATATTTGGAATCATCTGGAAAAGTGCAGATTTTTGTGTTGATGATACTGATATACAAGAGAAATCAGCGCAGTTGTTCCGGTAGGAGATGCCCTTCCTAACCAAATATGTTAAATTTGCAGTGGTGCATGTGGTCACTTGTTGCTTGTCGAAAAAGCAGCATTGAAGGCACAAATTTCTTTTACCACACAGTGCACCACACCAAAAAGTCACTGATGCACCTCTGCGCTCCGCACTTCGACAACTGATGATGAAAGGTTTCCGCCCAAATCCAGGTTGAGATCAGTCTTGTTTGAACAGTCTTCTGACTGACCTAGCGCAATTCTTCCGTTGGGTCCGTACCAAGGGGGGGGGCGGGAGAGAGCCACTGGACTCGAGTTTCACTCTCATTGCAGCTCATTAGCAGTGCATAGCCTTGGCTGTACACCGGGCTGAACTCCGAACACCTGTCATGCAAGGCGGGCATGTCACCGCTACTCCACCAGTGCGCTATGGCCGCAACTGAATCATCACGTCTGACACGCGGACCTTTCACGCTTGAGCGACGTGATTGTCTAGCAGGTTTCAAGTGCCTGTTCTGAGTGGATGATTCTGACAGGTTGGTCAGTCGATTGACACAACCAGGGCGCCTACTGGGTTGTCGTTCGAAGCGTCGGGAAAATCAATCACATCGCTCAAGCGTGAGCACATTCAGCTGACAGACGTGATAATTCAGGTGCGTCCTAGTGCGCTAGTTGAGTGATGATACTACGCTGGCATCGTATGCTATATGTTCGGAGTTCACATTCCTTCACGGCCGGGAATATGCATTGCTGGTGAGCTTAGATAAGAATGTATAGACTCTGCAGGATGATTGCGGTAGGTGATGTGAACGTCAACTCACCGATTCCCGCAAGAGTCCAAATGTTCTTCGATCAAACCCAGCTAACAGTCCAAACCAGATGTGAGCCTAAATAATTTAGTTCGATTTATTATCAACGGTCAGTTCCCGGTCACCGGTGGAACGTTAACTTTGGCAAAAAAGAATTTCCCGGCTGTTTCAACGAACTAGGGTATGTTGGTTGTTTTGATCCTTCGTTTACAGAGAGCGTTCTTCGATATATTTCTTATTTTTTGCCCGCTCAGGGCACCGACCCCGCAGTCATCCAGCAAACCTGAGGATCTGAATATACAAACAGTCGAGTACTATCCCAATAAGTACATGAAGAATACCGTCGTTACAGTGCCACTTGTTAAAAGGTGAGGGAGCGAATGGGAGTAGTAAAAATTATGCTGGTTTCATGTAGGTCGGTGAACTTCAACGAACTTCCACACTCACAAGGCAGCCTATGGGAACGAGGAACTCAACTAAAAAACGGCACACGGGTTATTGGAAAATTTCAGTGGACAGGATTTTTGAGACTACCAGGAGATGTGAGTACCTAGCAGCTGACAGTGGCGCGTAGTAGGTGTATAGCCATTAACCTGAATGGGTGGAAGCTGAATAGTGGGATAAAACTGGTTCATGCTGTCATTCTTCCGCATCATTTTTCGATCGCCTCTTCAGCATTACGACTACTTTATGGTATTTATGATAGCTGAGCTCCCATCTGCAGTCTCATCCAAAGTAGTTCCTTGTCATATGGGATATTCCAACGCCATCACAGTTCCAGTTTATGTTGGAATGTCTATCGAATCAGTTCTGTAATAATAAAACGTTTACCGTCATTCTCATTCCACTGCCTGTCCATCCTCATAATAGTCACATCAAATAGTTCAGCATTGGGTCTTGCCTGTTGGCGAGTGCTTCATCACACAATGGATTTCGTTACTTGTGGATGAAAACATGGGGATATTCATAGATCGAAATCACGAAGTCGGCTCACAAATGGGCATCCTTCTACTATGTCGGCATTCAGTAAGTGCAACTTATTCAGCAAAGACGGTCAGTAAATGACACTGAATCATTTATTCAACATGGTTTTTCCTTAAACACGTTTACACAGAGCACGTTTTTGTATTACTTGACAGCGCTTCTTGTCATTTGACTCAACACACATTATCAGTTCAGGATTCTATGTGAAGTGTCTAGATACTGTTCACTAAATATATCTGACTGTGGTAGATGTTTGCGCTATCCACATGGAACTGCCAGCCAGGGACCGGTTCGCTTGATCTGTTTTCACCAGTGTATTGAGCATTAATCATATCTCATACTTTTCAAAGCGCCACACTTTACTGTATTTTATTTACATCTTATTTAACCTCCCACTGACAGTTCACATGCACCACGATGTTTGGGTCGATTTGAATGGTTGAAGCTTATTCCACCAGCAAGTTTTACTTATTGATAGTGTCGCATTCCGTCAGAATACTTCTGGCATGAGTTCAGCTCAAATAACATTGAAGTAGGCTTGGAAGGTATTGGTCTACTGAATTGAGGTTTTGTCAGCCAATGCTCAGAGGATTTGCGTCAACAGACATTGACGTAGCGGGTGAATGCATTTGCCTATCTGGATCGGAATGGAAGCTATCGTGTAATAGAACAGAATCGCGCGAACTGCACTACTAGATAAGCGTTAAATCTCCATTCAAACAACGAGAGAGGAATGGTGCATAACTTTAAAAAGCCACCGTTGGAGGAAACGTTGTTGTGATGGTGCTGATCTTTTTAGAGTTTTCGTGTAGGATCTCAGGAATTTTGTCAGTGCAAGAGAAATGTGTTTTACAGCGTTCTATTTCAGAAAACTCCTGAAGAACAAGTGTACTGACCTTATTGCCGTCGAAAGTGACGAAAATGTTAGGTTGTCGATTCCAATATTGGGAAGTGATAAAAACGGACTTGAGAAGCTGATGAATGCCCGTCGTTGTGAAGCTTTACGTGCGTGTCTTGACGTGTGCATCAGTGTTCAAGGGACTCAAGATGAACTTTTAAGTAGGACAACTCGTTGGTGATTCAAAAGGATATAAGCAAAACACGGTTCGTATACTATAATTGTCTGACATGTCAGTTCACCAAGAGATAAAATTCTGTGCTAAAAATGATCTGTGGCAAGAATTGTATGTGTTCCAATAACTGAGTAGTGATTAGATTTATGTAGGATTGATTATAATTAAATAGATAAAATTTAACTGACTGGGACCTCTAGCCTTTACATTGACAGACAAGCATCCTCTAATGGTCGAGGTGAATTGAGCTAGAACGCAGAAAATCTGAAAAAGATTGTAATCTTTATGAGGTGCAATGCGGTCAATTGCATTTAATCCGAACCGTTTTTCAGTAAGATGCACATGCCGATAGTTTCTCTCAAGGATACAAGTGATGTACAGTGATTCTCGATTCCTAAGTACAGGCCGAATTCATTTGCCGGATAGAGCTACATGTGAAATGCTGAGAACAGTTTATGTTCAAAAAATGAAAGGCAGTGTGGAAGGCAATGAAACAGAGGCTCCCCTAGTCTCCCGAGCATACGGTCCATAATGGATCACATAGCACAGACTGCGTAGTTGGTATTGGGAGAAACACTCAAACGTACGAATAAAAAGAGGGTAACATACAGCCGCAATGTGTTGGTCTGGGCGGAAATAAACAGCAGCCTCAGACCACCAGAAGGATAAAAATGAAGTGCAGGTGGTAGAAGAGTTTTGGCATGTGTGAACCTGCAGACGGGCTTAACTACTTTGCGTTTCTAACCACATAGATGACGGCACAATTTGATAGGAATCATTTCGGCTTCAGGGATGATGAGAGTTCGCATTATTTTGGGTTGTTATGATTGCGTTCTGAACACTAGAGCCTGTATGCAGTCTACGTTCCTTTTTCATGCGAAGTGCTGGTCGACTGCATTGCAGCTCGATTTCCGACTACCACCATTATGTTAAGATAGCAAATACTTATTTATTTTACGCCCGGGTTGCCATATTGTCCACTCGGCATATTCTAAAACACATCTACATGAGAGACACTCTAATAACCTGTTTTTGATGTGAACGAGCATTCCGTTGTTAACAGTGAAAAGATTATTCTAAGGTCAAGTGTTCAAGTTGGACGTGCAGTGGTGGGGAACTTTTCGCCTCTAACTTCACAGTGTAGAATTTAGTTAGTCAAACGGTACATCCTATGTGACCAAATGACAACCATCTGCTGAGAGGGAAACTTTCGAGGTGTGGGCTGTGTTTGGGATGAAATACAGAATAACTAAAAAAAGCAGAGAAGCGGAACATAAAAGAGATTATACGAGATTTCCTCCGACACCCCTCATCTTTACACTGAAGTAGAAAGCATGTCATGCTTGATCCACATGCACTGAATAAAATTTTTTCATTGGACCTGTATACGCCTTGATATATGTATACTTATGCTTATACGTATAATTATACTTCGCATACAGATAATAACGTGCCAAATCTGACTAGTCTACATGAAACCTGATGGAAGGCTCCTAACATAAAATGGAAGGATCAACGGGGGAACCTCTACCATCGTGTAATACGGCAAATATTTACTGGATTTTACGGATTTATCAAAAACGAATCGCGCAAAGTGAATACCGGAAAACAACATAACATATATAGAGCATTCACGGACACCTGCACGTCAAAATACCCCCACGTCAAGTGATTGCTTGACAGTTATGTACCAGTTGTTATCAGTATGTCATGAGGAATTGCTCACCTGCTGATTGTCTGGATTTCCAACGTCGGCAAAAAATATCTGGCACACAGAATTTCGGACCTTTTTGGAACCAAAGATTTTTAAGATAACTGATATTGTCATTCCCCGACTGTTTTTGAAGACCATGCAGGAAATTAGTTTCCATCATTACTCGGGATATATTCAAAAGGTTTACCAGTGATTTACCGCTTTACCTATTAGTCCAAGACACAAAGGCATCGATTAATGAGCCAAGTGCCGTGAAATCATGTGATAGACTTCTCATCCAAGGCCGATGGGAACTACGTCAAGTTGTCTCTAACGGATAGAGACGAAAATAGGCCACCTTTAAACGGTCTCATATTTGTCAAAAATTGGAGCGAGTTATTCTGAGATCAATGACATGCGTTTTCTAGTGAGGCGGCTTTGTTGTATGGAATGTTCTTCATCTGTTTGAAGAAGGGACGTCCTCTACATTCTTATCCCTCGTTGAGGACATTCCTTGGGTACTTATACATGAAACTCTGCTAAAAATTTCCCAACCTCAGAAGTCCTCGCGAGATTCGTTAGCAATAATGGAGTGATTCAAAAGCTTGGAGGAATGTTTTGAACATTTGCAAATATAAACTGATGCCGTAGGCTGAAGAATGATGGAAAAACGTCATCTTTTCCGATCGTTCCAGGGGACGAATGATGCATATCTGTCAGAGAAATGAAGGTAGGGATTTCGAATCTAAAGCAGATAACATGAACTTACGCTGTCCTTAGATGTGAGAAACACTGGGAATTCGAGCTGGTGTGCTCTGTGTTACTAAAGTCGAACGAGATTTTGGTGACAGAATTTGCTCATTTAGTTTTGAAGTTACAATAGGTTTACCAATCCCCATCATTGAGAAACAAAACGGAAAATAAGCACTAACGTTTTTAGTTAGAAATGAAGTACAAAATCCTTTCGAGAAATCGAGTCTAGCATAGCAGGATAACAAAGCACACCCCTATTAAATATATTACTTGAAGGTAGGTAGGTTCTAGCACTGGGATGCTCAAACAAACGCGTTTACACCAAGTTTTATGAAATGTGGACATCTTGTTGTATTATATATTTTGTACAAATTTCAGTTTAGGCTGACGATCGGTGCTGTATATGTATTGCGAAAGAGTACATGGCTTTCGTCTATTCTGTGTTTGGAGGGATTGTGTGAAGGGTTTTACTGCCAGTTTAAGTTACATCATCGGCGCAACATTCTTGCCACAATCTGTTGGTGATGTCACTGTGCCTGCTTATGAAAGGAATACAATCCATACGTCAATGTTTGCAAGCTGAATAGCAGTCATCTACGCAAGCGGAGCGAGAAACAAAATAAGCGGGACAGTATAGGAGCCATACACCTCACCATTTAGTGTTGCATTACGCAAAGCGGACCAGGAAGTTTTTATGCAGCACCGAATTCGACGATATAGTTTGATGGGTGACATACATGAAAGGAGAGAAAAAAGCGTACACACATCTAAATAATGTGGTCGATTAAGCTTATGACAAGTAAGAAGCTGTCTAAAGACATTTAATACGCATAACTTAGTACTGGCAAAAGGTGTGACTTTATTATAGAAGTGTAATCTCTCTGTCTTGTTCAGAAAATCACAAGTGCGCTTGTTAATTATGCAACGAATTTGAACGATTCACCAGCATAAAAACAGCGTAGTAAGTGAAGTACAAAAATAAAGAATCGGTGGAAGGTTTGTGTAAACAGCGAAATTATGAACTTAGCCAGTTAAAATCCACATAGTCATATCTGATTCCGTCTGCGTTTTTCGAAAATAACCGTGGCTTAAATTAATTGAGAGCGAAGAAAATCTGGTGTAAAACTTGGCGGTGTTTTCAGCGGGGTCATGGTGAACGTACTCATAAGCTACGGCTGCAGTGTGAACGGGCGGAATACTGAGAATTCATGAGAAGGCATATTTATCGACACTATGGATGTTGTGTAATCTCCTTCAGTTTGATGGGCCCCCCCTAGGAGGTTTGTGTGATATTCAGCATCTAAACACAAACTCATTAACCAGGGAAAAACCCTATTACTTTGCAAAATTCGCTGCTGTAGGCTGTTTCATTGTTAGGGATGAATACCATTCAACCGAGAAGTAGTTCACTCTACAATTTCTGCCAGACTGACGGGAAAGCGGTGGGAGTAATTACATTCCTCTCTTGAGAAAATCAGTGTCTGACAGCTCTTCAAATTCTTCCAACTTTGAACTGACACTTACGATAAAGGCCAGGCCAAAAGAAAGCCAGAATATAGGAGCAGCATGAGCACGAGTATTTATGATGCGAGCAGTCAGTCAGTTCTGTCGGTAAAACTTAATTGAGTTTCTTATTAAATGGCGACCGTCAGTAGGCTAATAAAACCCATAAACTAATCAGTGGTTCAGAACAGGTGCAACAGAAGCCTTGCCTGTTAATTTAAAACAGCGGATAGATATTTTGTGCTGAAAAAAGTATTCTTTTTCCAGCTACACATTCAGCTGCCTTCAACAGAAAACTGACATTTTTCGTATTGGTTAATTAACCAAAAGTAGTTACGAGATTTATTCCATAAAAACATAATAATTCTTTAATTATAAGAAAAGCGATCAGTCGCACACACCACCAAAACTGTCCTTTATTCTCAGGGGGTTTGACATTTTGTTGAAGCTGGTAAAAATCCCCGTTTCATTTGATGATTCTATTGAACGCAAACTTCACAAGTATCGTTATCGACAGCAAAACAGCAATATTCAACACGATGCTTGTTTGTCACGCAGTTTAAATGTATCTGGGATTATTACTTTGGAGAAAAGAATAAAAATGGATGGAGCAGAAACACTATGCTAGCCAACTGCGATTATTAAGCGATGCAGACACTCTATCAGACAATCTGGATTGAAGGTGATAGCAAAAACACACTGGATATCGATCGGTAATCATATCATGCAGCACTCTTAGCTACGTACAGGATTATAACATTAGGATCGTCCTGGAAGATGAGTACCACCAAGAGTACCCATGATTTTTGTAATCACTTTTATACTTTACCGCAAGGTCAAAGGTTGGTCACCTCTGCTTGCTCTACTATTAATCGGACAAAAAATCAGCATTGTTTTCGGCAAAAAGTAATTTGAACATAAGAAATAAACGGCGAGGCCAATGAAACCGCAGGTGCCGGAGACATTCTCTGATTTAAGGCCCGTTTGTACAACCAAATACTCGTTTCACTGCGGATTATTTGGGAATAACCCGGGCTGTACTTCTGGGATAAAGTGCATCGACGACCGGAAAACGTTGCAGTTGCGTTGCTCACAGAGGCTGTGTCCCATAATCGTACGACAAAATAGCCCATACTGTAACATACTGTTACATCTCCATTGGGATCCAGATGTATACCGCTTTGCTGCCATTGGTGTTTTAAGTTAAAAAACAAAAAAAAATCAGCATTGTTTTCGGCAAAAAAGTAATTTGACATAAGAAATAAACGGCGAGGCCAATGAAACCGCAGGTGCCGGAGACATTCTCTGATTTAAGGCCCGTTTGTACAACCAAATACTCGTTTCACTGCGGATTATTTGGGAATAACCCGGGCTGTACTTCTGGGATAAAGTGCATCGACGACCGGAAAACGTTGCAGTTGCGTTGCTCACAGAGGCTGTGTCCCATAATCGTACGACAAAATAGCCCATACTGTAACATACTGTTACATCTCCATTGGGATCCAGATGTATACCGCTTTGCTGCCATTGGTGTTTTAAGTTAAAAAACAAAACCCAAGCCTTGAAGGTTCGTGCAGTGACCCTGTGTGTCAAATCAAGAATCACACTCCATTTTTGCATTCTTCCACTCCTGGAATGCCTTAACTATTGTGCAGGTCACTAAAATCCAGATTATTCTTATACAGCCTACCAAACATGCAGCACGAGATCATGTGGGAAATTCAAATTGGAATGCGCAGAATATGAAGGATAGCAACCCGTTTAATATATCGATTATTTCGAATCTTGCTAAGAGGCTACCTGTTGGCTATTGCAGAATCGTTCCAATCTCATGTTCACATAAAGAATGTAAAACGCCTGAAATTCTGCTACGTCGTCCGGACCATTTGTTATTTGTAGCATCCAAAAATCAAGTGATTTAAACCCCATTCAAGATGTGGTATATTTCGGAGGGACAAAAATTGAACTGAATTATCTTCCGCTCCTAGTACCCACACTTTTGGGGTTACACAATAAAGCGGGTCGTTTCGTGGTCATCAGGTATATGGACCATTGTGGATGGTAATTTCCTATATTCGTACTTCTCGAAGGTAACCCAGCCGATCTTCTGTTCTTTGTCTGACATGTCTTGAGAAATACTCGTGAAAATGACTAAGTTTCATAATAATGCTTAAACACAAGAAAAAGAAGGGAAAATGACGTTATGTTCTAGCTTATACTGTTGTAGTAAATCCAAATTTATTTGGCTAGGGCCTGATTCACACAAATTAGAAACGACCGACGCTTTTAGAATGAAAGTAAAATAATCGGGTAAAAGGCTGCATACTTAAAACCGAATCCAGCTTTCTTGTTGACGTAATCCATCCAAAACAAAACCAACATTCTCGATAGAAGAGGAACGTTGTTTCTCCAACTCACCTTCAAGTAACCTCAGTCACTGTCGTTAAGGTGAATTATTTTGGCACTGAATCCTACATTGCAACATACTTTATTGTGAACACAAGTATTGCTATTTTGGGCTGAAGATTAAACAGATCCCATGGGAATTTCACTGATAAAACTCAAAGCACGTCAAATATAATCCATGTAAAACTTTCCTACTAAATTTGACTGCATTTGGTGAGCACATAAGAGTGTTGCCTGTATAATTTTGACAACCACTAAGCTTGTAAGTTCCGGATAAGACAAACCAAACGGTGTTCAGCTGAACTGATTTTGATTGATTGCCTTAGCGGAAATAGTGGTCTCTTTTACCGGCCAAACAAAAGTTGAATGGGTTTTTCGAAGAGCTGTTGCAAGGGAATGAGGATGGCTGGTTCGTGATAGACAGGTGCAAACGCATTCAGGTTTTTCATCCGCAAGATGCTTGAGCTTTGCATTTTAAAAATCGATCAAACGATTGCTCTTGATCGCCTAATGATCCAGATAGCTTTAGTAGAAGTTGTGGTCTGTTATACCGGTCGAAAAAAGTGGACTATATTCCAGCATACAAGCCCTTTTTTCGTTCAGCCAACATTTATGCCGTCCATCTTGGCTTTGCAGTGGCACGCAGGTAGGTGTGTACACCTGCCGGCAATAAAGTCAGCCGTGAAAAAGTTTCGTGTGTCGTTGTTTCTGGTTGGTTCGTTATTCTATCCTAATCGTCCTTTCTATGCAGATCCATTCTGGAAACGTATTCTCACCACCAAAAGCTGGTTCTTTGTTTTTTTGTTCTTTGTAATTCCCCCTTGGGCGAAGCCGAGATAATTTCAAGATATAAAGACACCTTATTTCAAGGGGAACGATTAGCCTTGAATGGTCCCTGATTTTCATCCTCCTAAAATTGAGGTTGTTGGCACTTATTTAGAGACGTGTTCGCTGTTTTATGTAACCCTTCTAGCCCACTTCTTAGAGGCAAAGTTGTCAAGAATGCCATAAAAAACCAGGCTGCATACAAAATCCCAATGATTCCTAGAGGACTGTGATTTGTATTTTACCTCGCTCGTGTTTTCTCCCATTCCTGAAAAATGCGAGTAACAGCAAATTGTTATGCTTGATAAAACTACCAACCTAGTCGGCAGCTATCTGCTACAAGCAGTTATTCGAAAAGACCCACTTGAATGTTATTTGTCCTACTCTGCGGGATATTGTCCCTATAATAAAGCGGACCATCATAAACAGGAGACAGATGAACTGAGTTGAGTCTGCTGTCAAGACCAAGATCGTGTGAATATGAGAGTATTTGTCAGTAATACCTCTCCTTTTTGCATTCCTCTATTGTTTGTTCAGATGTGGATTGCTACTGCACATATATACTTAAGGCCTTCTGGAAACAACTCGGTCATATCATGCACAGTATTAGAAGTTTGTGCTGATCCGTTTGATGTTTTTGCTTACATCAGGAAGCATCGAGATGTGAGCTGGAAATTTGAGCAAACAAATGGTGATATCTATCGTGACCAGCATCAAACCACCTAATGAGCCTTTCAATTATGTGGCCCTTCTATTTCACGTATAAAGACTAATTACTAAAATATGAAGTGTTCGATGAGGTGAATAATTCGACGGAATAAGAGAGACCGTTTCCTAGAGGAGCCCAAAACAAATCTCTGTCGTTAGGTTTATGTAGGAGTGGTATACAGTTTTGTTCTGTGAGAGTCCATTCTCCACCCGACGGGAGTCATCAGCTTTATTATTTGTGATAAAATACAGCAGAAAACATTTGTTTCGGCGGCCACATGGCAGTTCTGGGAAACAAATTTTCGATGCAAGGCAACAATCCTTGGGCATCCAAACTGGTTCAAAACTGCTTCAGTTAGGTGGAAACATTAAAATCTGTGGCCATTTTGTTTACAAATTAGATATGCTCACTTTAAAATTTCACATGACAATGTAGCAATTAGGTCCGTCTATACAAGTGCTACATTATTAATTATATTGTAATTATATTGGTTTTGCAGTCGGTTTTACTTGCTGTAATCAGCCCAAGAGGTACCTCCCGGCAATTATCATACGTATTAAATGGTTCATAAGCCAACTATTTCAGACTAACTTAATAGGGGGGGGGGGGAGAAAAACTTGAATATACCTCCAAGTAGACATAATTCAAACTAGTGGACAAAAGCCTTACAAATGCGCTGATGGTCTAGGAAATATGAGTTCTGTTGACCTATTAATAGCAGTTTACTGGCTGAAAAAACGTTTATAAAGATAGATCCGCCTAGCCATAGTGTTAGTTTTTTACTTTTCAACATGTACTGTTTTTCCAAAAGGTAAAAGTTTAAAATCAAGTCGTTGCGCAAAAATGTGAAGTAAAGAGCTAAACTAGCTCAAAATGAGTGTTTTTATATGATATTTTGTAGGGTTTTTGAGTTTTCCACCTAGATGGGTCGTGTACATTTTGATAAGACTGTTCTATTCCTCATGTTGACCGATTAAGTCAACGTCGATGCAGTGCGATAACGTAACACAGAAAAATAAAGCTTATTGATAAAACAGTCGAAAAAGGAATCACAAAATTGATATGAAAGATTAAGAAAATTCCCAACATAACAGCAGTTCATGTAAGTGTTTGCGGATTACCATACAACTTATTCTCTAGTGTAAATAGTTCAACTGCGGAATATGTTTTGCAAGGTGTAGTTCCACGCAAATTGTCGATTAATAATTGGCTAATTTTGTCTGTTTCAAGAGGTCTGTCAGAAAAGCTAGTTGCACATTCACTTCATTTACTTGCTAGTCTGTCAAAATATGAAACGTCCGCACTCCGCTTAATCAACAAAAACCTCTCGTCAGATATGCAAAATGTAGCTGTGCATCGAATGCCTTTTTCCTTCGATTACGAGGAACCCGCAAATAGTGTAATGGCTCAAACTAACGCATGATCATTCATCAGGGCACATGTTGTCCGTGTGTGCAAGCGATGGAAATGACAGCTCAATTGAAAATGTTTTTCATTAGACAAGTGGTTATTAGTCGGAAAATAACTGAGGGACGTGGAGAGTTTCTACACTACATGGACTGCTTGAGATTTTGAAATTCGAAAAACACCCGTTTCAGTTGATCGTTACATTCTCGAAATTTGCACTGAAGATTTTCCACCGAAACCATAAAATCATGTTTGTACCTCTGAGTGCCAGGATTCGTATCATCCTGTTTTGGCACCCAGATATTTAGTTTGAGAGCACGTTTTGCTCGGAAAGTTAAATTATGGTGCTTTATTCACACTTGGGCTAATTTCGAAGCAGAACACGTCGGAAGTATTCTTCAGTAAACTCTAATCGCAAGATAATAGTGTAAATGAAATGTTTCACACATCTAAACTAAAATACTTTGGTTTAAAGTGAAATAACTTGAACGTTTGTTAGAAGAAATTGGGAACAAATTGGGAATAAATTTTGTACGGACATTATCAAACATGATGTTCCCCTTTCTACTGTTTTCCTAGGCAAACTGTGTTCTTTTTTTCCTCTCTGCTTTTTTATTTGGAGTAACAATGAGTAGCCACAGTTTTCAGCCTGGGGAGCGTCCTTCGTCGTCTGACTTCCTGAGGTAACAGAATACTCATTGCTACCTCTTTTCATGTCTTCCTTTTAAATTTCTCTTTTCCCTGTTCTGCTTCTACGACTTTGGGATGGTAACACAACGATGTGATCTCACGGAGTCATCTTTTTCGCCTCGATGCTTAGGGCTAGACTTTTATCGAGTTGATCAGTATCAACTGCGATCATTTCAGCAGAAAGCTACTGGTTGGTCGTAAGTAAGGTCATGAGGGTTAGACTTAAGATACTGAAAGTGTTTAGGGACAGCAAATAAAGAAAAAACCGATATGTATTCTCTAAACATTTTTAAAAATACAAACGGAGAAGAGACCCCCTAAGTCGGCAGGCGAATATTTGCTTATGACGGCGGAACATCCCTTGGCAGCAATGGTCACCCTTTTTTGGTAGAATTACATCACGTGGCCTAAATATTCATTAGTGTGTTACCTCACCTAGAATAAGACAAATCCAACCAATGAGTCAATCCTGTGCATGTTCTGTGTTGATGGATATGACAGGAATACTCGAATTCGTCCGCGTGTGGCCCGACCAAGATTTATTACGGACATCCTAAAAGGTACGCTGAAATGATAATTTGTAAGAAACTGCGCACTAAATGCAGAGAGAAAGCATCAAAGTAAGCAGCGGATAGTTTGGCTTTTCCCTATTACTATCGACAGGACTTACATAGACATTTTAAATGTTTTTTTTCAACTAATTTGTAAAGGCTTTGTTTGCCCGAATGTTTTTTGTTGAGTATTATAAATAATAGGTGCAAGGTAACTTACCTGTAATTTCGTAAACAAGAAGTTTGTTTGAAATTGGCTGTTCATCATATCTTTAGAGAAGGGCATCTTAAGACACACGAAATTAACTTGACAGCAAAGTACCAAACTCGGCAAGTTATGATTAACAGTGATAAAAGAAACTGTGCGAGAAACCCCTTAACTCATCTACGAGACAGAATTACTTGGTTGGTGGCTGGAATACTGCCTGTTATAAAGAAGGAAGACGGAATTTTATCCAAAATATCTTCGTGTCCAGTCATATTCACTGGTATAAGGCAGAGTCGAGAGCAGTAGTTATTGCTACAAATCACTGGAAAGAACTTGCGTAATCTTTTCAAAATAGTGCAGAAATTTTCTCTGCTAGTGGCTTAAAGATGTTTGAAAAGTTTCGATTAATATTTCATGCTTTACATGAAGATAGTCTATGCCGAAGGCCGATGAGCACTGAACAGCTGTTTCAGCCTTATTGGGAATCATCATCGGTGCGTTTCTTACGAAACTCTAGGGACTCTCTTACCCGCGACCTCACGGGCAACCATATTGCTCATGGGTGTCAGATGTAATAATTCAGATGTTTATCCTCTAGGTTGAATCATTATTAGTCTTGACAATGGCCCTGAGATTTGCACAATGGGGCAGTGTGACTGATTGTATAGGACTTTTGATAGACACTGAAAAGTTAGGTGAGAGGGACACAAACAGAAAAACAGGGAAAGTCTATCGATCGCATCATCTTTTCATTGATTATGTTAACTTATTTCCTCACCAAATGATTGAGGTTTTGTGGAATAACACTTAGTTGAGCAAAGATTCGATGGTTTTTGTCTATATTTTTCTTATTTTGGTGATCGATATCCAAATTCTTTTGTCACGGAAGCTGCTGTTGCGGATTATCTTGACTCTTCTACCTAAGCACGCAACCAGATTAAAAAACAAGGCCCTTATCTAGCTTTCATATATGTAGGACATACGCAGGCTAAATGCAAACCGGAACAAAATTTGTTCTGTTTTGCGTATTTTCACCGATATCATCTTGTTTTCAGCCATATTTGCGTGTTACTTCATGTGCCCAGGGGCCACGTTTTCCTGTACCGTTGCAGCTATTGTTTGTTGCGAAGAAACTCTGGATGAAACTATAGGCTGAGTTATATCGAATGTGTTACAGTGACTGTGAATACAAGTATCCTAAAATTATTATCTTCTGGCGTGGCCAGAAGCAGTGGTTCCACTGAAATTTAAGGATACACTGAAGTGCTTTTCTGTCGCCTGGGCAAGCAAATATGAGTTCTTCAAATGGGCCTTATTGTATGGTTGGTTCTGTCATCCAGACAGAATTTCCTTCTAAACAAAGCAGAAACACATAGTTACATCACATTTGTTTATAGTTGGGGGGAGGGAGGAACGATCATTTGTTTAATTTACTGAACCATGTTTTTGTAGTATTCATTGGATTTTTCTGAAATGTCGGGCCGGGGTCAGAGTAACATTTTCTCTATGGGGTGATACTTAGAGAGTTCAAAACCAAGCTTCCATTCCAGCGCAGCCAAGTTCGTCTGATTGTACTGCCATGCAAACTCTAAACCTACCAACAAATCACGCTTAGCACAAAGCCCCCGCTTCAAATCTCCCTCTAACACTTTTTCTTTCCCTCAACAAGTGTTTCACAGTTTTCTAGAACAGACTCTTCTCACTGATGCGCACTGATCGTAAAACCTCGATGTTTTCATGGAAGAAGAAAAAATGGCGTGTCTAAACTTAGAACAAAGATAAGCGATCTTGTCTTTAGTTGGCGGCAAGTCTGGAATTTCCATTCAACTATGATTTTACATGTTTCCTTCACTCAAGTGAACGATAGTGGCAATTTGATGGCGTAAAAACTTGCGGATTCGACCCGAGTGCATCAAGTTAACGGGCACTTAACTGATCAGAATGGTTCATAAATGTGTCTAGGCATTCAGCTGCAGTGAAAAAAGCAACAAGGCTTACTTTATGGCCAGTTGCGGGTTTACTAATTATTGGGTGTTGATTTTAGATACATTGGACAAACTACCGTAGCTATCCACCTTTATACCAATATTTAGTTACACTTGGCAGTTAGATAACCAATTACATTTTGACACTGATATTTTCGCGTTCTGGTTTTGATGACATCTACAGTTCCGCCAGACTTCCCATAAATTTAGAATACCTGTGGCATAAATTGAAGAAACTATGGATGTGTCTCGGAAGCCGCACGTGCCTGGCAACTTACAGAAAGGATGAGCTTGTGCACCACATTGAGTTGTGATTATAGGAGCTATAATCTGTGCTACTGCTGATGAAGTGGCACTTGTACATCTGATTGAGTCAAGGGCCGGAAACAAAGGGCCTCTCACCATCGTATATAACGGATTGTAGCAAACTAAATTTGAATATTGGTACACAGTTGTTTTTTATCGTACCCTAGTTCTTGAATGGAAACGTTCTTTTCTAACAAGACCAGCCAAGTTAGCCCGCACCAGATGGCGCCGGAGGCGAAAAGTTTGGAAAATACTGAGATTGAAAATACACCCTGCTTTTGGAACTTAATCCCGTTGAATGTGAAAATTTCAGATGGCTGTTGATATCAAGCTGTAGTTCTTAGTTCATTTTACGGTAAATTTTTACTAACTAGCATCAACCCTTATCACAAGAACCTTTCAAGCACAAAAGTCTAGCGTTAATAGCAGAAGAGGGTTTGGATGACCATGTTTTGCAATGAAATTCAAATTATTTTTAAACAAATTTAAAACTGGCTGCAACTGTTCTGTAATAGCCTATCTATTTTGGGAATGGCGAAGTATAGCAATACTTTTCTAGCACAGATAAATTATCCCATAATTTAAAAAATAAGCGCCATTCAAACGAGGTGTGAATATTTTGGTAAAGGAGTTATTAGGCTTCTATTAGGGCTCTTTTAAAGCACTATTTTCGGCATTCAAAAGGAAGCCGTCGGCTGAATCTCTTTTGAAACACTGTTCATTATTAATAAAATTAACGTTTCCGATTAGGCACGTTGTTCAAAATAAAAATTCCAGCAATGAGAGGCCCAGATATTTTGGCGTAATCCATGAGGATCGTTGCAGTGGAATTTTGAAACCCATTTAGTTAAAAGTCTTGGGTATAATGGAATTTCAGTGTGTGGGCATAGTTTGCAAAAGGGTTGCAGAAGGTCACTTTCGGAAGACTTGTTACTGTGAAAATTCATGCAAAGACTAGATAACGTTGAGCTCTTTTGGTGGGAAGGCATTTCCTGAGGTGGTTGATTCAGAGTAGTTCTGGACACCATCAAATTTGTCAATTTGGACGGAAAGTCTTCTTTAATTGAAAGAGAGCACATAAAAAGTTATGTTATAAATTCTTTGTTTAATGGTTCAGTATGGTGACCCCGTAAACATGACATTTAATTTTAATTCATCAGCTGAGCTGCTTGTCAAAAAGTTATACACAACCACAAAGAAGTGGAATAGGAGAGAGGCCTAAGAAAGCGTCACTAATGGCTACTTTTTTAAACTGATAACGAAAAACTCCAGAGGATTAATCCAACCTGAAGCTGTTTATGACACTGAATGTGACGGGGAAATTCGCTTCCCTGATTATGTCAGTATAGGCGTTTTCCTTGCATCATTCCAGGTAAACATCAGCCTCGTCGCTGATGGGATCCGCAGAATATTTTCCATTGCTTAGGAAAGACAGGATTGATATTCAATGATTGCAAAGGAGTACCAAATGGGTTCGAAATTTAAAGGCGGCAACATGAATATATCTCACACTAGAATAATATCCACTGAACTCAAGTAGTCTATTGTGACATGAAGTTGGGTTATCAGTTCTCTCAAAATTTCCTTCCCCAAATTCATATCGTGTTTTTAATATTGGTTAGACTGTTTTTCATAAGTAACAGAAAACCCACCTCAAATGGCCTTAACTCTTTCAGGTGAGTGACCTGAATGCTACTGGTGAGAGAATTACTGAACCCAATTTTGATGCTCACGAGAAAGTGCCGCTGTACCCCCATTCCGGTGTTGCTAGCCACTCACAGAATCGATTGACTCCTTGATACTCGACAGTGCTCCCCCTTTGCACATCGTCTGACAATGACCCGCTAGACAGCGAACGGCATAAAGCAAAAAGCTGTCGTCATTCTTTCCCTGATTATGTATGCAGTTTTGCTAGATTTAAAGTGTGGAATTTGGTCTCCGAATCACTCCTCAAAATCTTAAGTTTGTGAACATTATTTACGATCAAATTTCACCCTTGAACAATGTTGATAAACATTGCTCAAAGAAAAATTAAAGGTATATTCTGCTTAGAGCCAGTAAAGGTTGGTTGAGTGCCAATACGCTTTCGTTTTTGTACGGTCGAGATAAAGGGGTACTCGTAACACTCGATGGAGAGGCATGGTGTACAATTTGTGTGACTGAACACANNNTGATACTCGACAGTGCTCCCCCTTTGCACATCGTCTGACAATGACCCGCTAGACAGCGAACGGCATAAAGCAAAAAGCTGTCGTCATTCTTTCCCTAATTATGTATGCAGTTTTGCTAGATTTAAAGTGTGGAATTTGGTCTCCGAATCACTCCTCAAAATCTTAAGTTTGTGAACATTATTTACGATCAAATTTCACCCTTGAACAATGTTGATAAACATTGCTCAAAGAAAAATTAAAGGTATATTCTGCTTAGAGCCAGTAAAGGTTGGTTGAGTGCCAATACGCTTTCGTTTTTGTACGGTCGAGATAAAGGGGTACTCGTAACACTCGATGGAGAGGCATGGTGTACAATTTGCGTGACTGAACACATCATCGCCGAAGCAGTGAATACAACTGTTGAAATTGGTTACATAAGTGTTCCGTTATGAGGCTTATTGTTTTATGTCCCATAAAACAGGCATAAAAACAAGAATTTTCAAGCCCAGCCTGAGCCTGAATGAATTACCTGCGCTGCCTGTGAACTGTTGAGTTTGATGGTGATAGAACATTTGATGACTAGAAATGAACATTTCTTGCGTTCTCGGTCGTCACCAACGAAGGTTAGCTAAGGGAACGATGAAGTTTATGCGGATCATTTGTTGATTGTCAAAGTAAAGATCTGACTACTTACGAAGAGCTGTTTTTACAAAAGCAGCAAGCGTATTCTGGATTGGTCATTTGAACATGTCGATAAGGCTGTCGCGTATACAATGAACTGCGCTTGCGCTGTAGTTTTTTCAAAGCAAGATTTGTGTAGTCCAAAACTCTCCGCAAACATGGGCTAACCAGGCAATATCTAAGACTCTCAGTGAAAGGTATGCCGTAGTGATGAAGAGAAAGAAAGTATGGGCTTTGGGACTACTGCAGTTGTTGTGTGAAAAAAAGATGCAAGGCTAATTAACCTTAAATAGCGCAGGACATCATTTGAGCCACCACTAATGAGATTGCAGTAGAGTTTTTCTAAGGGGTTTGGTTCACCATCGGCTAATTAACTAAGAAGCGTCTATTTACATGTAAAAATATGTCGCTGTGTGCACAGGCATGTAAATTTCAAACACCCGAATTTAAAGCAAATCAAGTGGTGTGTCTCATTAGGTTAAAGTTTAAAAAACCTACCGTTTAGAGACATTGGTTTTGCCATTACTTCAGACAGTGGTGCACAACCTCAGACATTCGACCTGGGTTGTCAAAGCGTTTTCCGCAATCTTCCAAATAGAGGTATATTTGTTTTTAAGAATACATACTGAAGGTAGGGATTCAGATACACGTCGACTGAACAAAAGGACGAAATTGAAGAATTCCAGGCATACTCGGACCTCTTATTTCACTAAGTTTTTCTATTTTCTGGTCAAGATATCATGTCATGGACTTTCTCAAAACAGTGCTTGGTCAAGCAGAACAAGTGAACAAAGCTTAATACCACCAGAAAAAGTCCAGTCGAATGGTTTTGAAGGGATTCACATCTCAAAATCAGACAGGTGCTATCGACAGGCCGAAGCTTAGTGCTGTTATGGTCACCTGTTGACATGAACCTGTCTTCTCGGTTTTTACGGGCGGCTTAGAGTACCTTAACGTAGTTTTCTAACCCTCCAGGGTTGCATACAGTAGCAATATCTCCAAAGCAAACTCAAATACTTCACACATCTACTTCATCACAAGTTGATCAGTGCACAATCAATATAAAATCATGAGAACGAAGAAGGTGGCCAACGAAGCTTGTTTTCTGCTATTGTTCCTCTTGGCCAATACATCACAAATGTATATGGTACCAAAAATCACGTGCAAAACGTTAAGATCAGGGCTACATACACCTTAGAGAAATAGAAATCAAAGGAAGGGGAGTTGAGTGAGGGATAGGTCAACAGGTCACGGAATCAGGTAAGTGACGTCAATGTCAGAGAGACTTGTGGGACTGAATGTTCCGTAGGCCAGTTCAAGTTCAAAGGTCGCACAAGGTTCTTCTCGACGCAAAGTTGCGGATCCAGCAGTCGGATTCCCATCACCTCCAGAAGAAACTTGTGCGACCTCTGAACTTGAACTGACCCACGAAACATTCGGTCCCACAAGTCTGTCTGACATTGACGTCACTTACCTGATCCCGTGACCCATTGGCCTATCCCTCATTCACCCCCTTCCTTTGATTTTTATTTCTCTAAAGTGTACGCAGCCCTTATTTCAACCTTCTCCACGTGATTTCTGGTACCATATAAATTTGTGATATATTGGCCAAGAGGAACAATTACAGAAGACAAGCTTTGTTGACTACCTTCTTCGTTCTCATGACTACCACGAGTATATTCAGCCACTTGTGACAATATAAAGTCATTTTCCATGGTATTCTGTTAAGTGTGTGATTTGTACTCAATTAGTTCTCAGGTTCCCTTCAAATTCTTTTTCTCATCTTCTTACGACCGAGATAAGGCTGCATACATGAATGCCCATCTTTTATCCAAGTTTTCGTCAAGCCTTACACTCCGCGCGCTTGATGTACGTGCAACACGTCAGTTCTGTTGGCATGACCCAAATACTTTTACACTTTCCATGAGTTGACTCAAAGTTTAATGCAGACCTCTGTTAGCGACAGAACAATCAGTGACCTCACCCAGTGATGCGCTAGAACGTTGCTCAATAAATGGGCAAAATATATGTTTATCTTGGGAGTTGGACGTTGCAGATGAGAAAGTCCTAATATGTCATGCGCAATGCTTAAGAGCGAGAAAATGAATAAAACCTACGTGTACTTTAGAGTGTAGCCTGTACGTTGCGCACGTTGCGAGTGATCCATGGGAGGACATTTATCCCATGCACAGCTAACTGATCTCCAGATCCATCTACAACAACTGCTGTCTAAGAAGTGAGATTACCGACTACGAATAAGACAGGGTGACCGGGGGCCGATGAAGACGGAGTATACGGGTGGCAAAAGCGTTGCATTCAAATGACTGGTCAGGGACAGCTGAGGTAATGAACCATTTCGCTGCTTGATATTGCATGTAAAGTTTTTATTCTGGCTACCAACAGAGCTGCAGCCCGCAGTGTCATCTGTTTACCATTTTGGTAGACGAACTGAATCCCGCTACGTCGCCTCCTGACGGTGACTTCCTGAAAAATTTGCCTTTTCACTGGATCATGCTTCTTTACTTTCTCTACCCTTACTTTCTTCAGAATTTATCAGCCAACTTTTAGCTTTCTATTTCAGCAAGCATTCCGGCTTGAGGAATTCCCGATGGTGTATTGTTGCAAGAAAGATCCACCTAATGAACCATCAAAGAAGGCTGGACGAGTTCATCGATCTTAGATATCATTATTCATTCACAATGCGGTAGCCAAATGGGAGGTTTCAAGGAAAAATTATTTTTATTGGTTAGTGTGCATTGTTTACTGGAGAATTGTGCTGCCTGTAGGGCTAATGTTTTTCATTTGTCTCACTTAAGATGGGGCAAAGATCAGTGCAGTTCTCTTACTTCAAACGTATTCAACTAAATCACTTCCATTGTCATTGAAGATACAGTCACGCTGAAACGACACTTGACTGGAACATCTGAAGGGAGTCGCTACGTGAGTTGATGCATTGCGGCACATTATGGTGCGCAGCGGGTCAGCATTTACTTCAGTCGCTGAAATGAGACGCACGTGCTGTGATTAAGTGATCCGGAATAATCTTGGAATTTTGTACTTTATGTATCGCATAAGAAGTGAAGGAAATGGATCCACCAGTCACCAGCCCATCTTTGGCAAAACGACATCGTATAGTAAGATAGTAATTCCAAAATTTGAACACTTCAAATCCGCATTGAAATCTCTGTTGCCCTTTTTAAAAAATTAGGATAATAAAGCCGTTCGATTTCACTTTTTTTGGAAATTTTACCATAGTACTTCCATTTCTGGCACACGGGAAGTGGTGATCTGCCTTTGGTGATTCATTCTTTGGGCTGCCACACAACTGTCAGTTAACCCCCCCAATTCCTTGTAGAAGTGGTACTCCCCTTTCTCGATAAACTGAAGGATCGTATCATAAATTTCCAGGAGGCAAGCGAAACAGAAGCAATCGGATAGCCCCACACATTTATTGAATTACTGCTTGTTTTTTCCTCTCAGAGCCGAAGGGTTATCTGGTCAATTATAATAATAACCATAATTGTATCACCATCTGCAAGGATACATTTAGTTCGAACTCAGTGACTTAGTGAGAAGTCAGTGCTTTTGTGCTATATAATGGGCAGAAACACCCAACCATTCACATCACAGACGCCAAGCAGAGTCTTCCAATACCTACCAATGATTAAAGGAACCTCGGCTATTGCATAGGTGTTGGTGTGTATATAGGGGACTTTCAAAGAACAGTGTTACTCAAGTTACCTTTCATATCTGTGACCAGTTTTTGGGTAAACAACATTTCTTCCTGTAGGCTGTAATCGTTCTCGGATTATCGCGCATGTGCTAACAACGGAGCAGAGTAATCTGGTAAAACCGCTTCTGCCAGTCACGGAGAAAATTTCCCGTCTTTTCATTTTGGCACAATTGACGATTGTAGCTACGTATATTTGGGCGTTTTGTGACCACGTTTATCTCAGAAGGATCACTAAAAATTGTCACTAAACATTGAAGCCTCATTACTGACTGCACTTTTTGGGAGGCTATTATTATCAGCATTTCAAAAACAAAGCGTACCTTTACACTTTCGGTTGTGAGCTTGGTGGTCACCGGTAGGCACTTTCTTGAGGTTTGTTAAGCTTGAAACCTGCCTAACTAGAAATAGATCTTCAGTGTACCTGAATGGCTAGGAACCAAATGATTACAAGAGCGCTTACTTCAAGGCACTGCTGGAAAACGGCTGCCCCAAAAAGTGGTAAATTGGGGGCGTTTGTGAACACAGGCTTCCAGGAAACCAGCGACTGCTTGGGAATCAACACATAAGATGCACCGGAGAAATTAATAAAGAGCACAAAGAGTGAGGACAAGCTCCAATCACTGTCTGTTCGCAAGCCTACGACCCGAAGTTCTTTTAATGCCGGGTCACTCAGCGAGTTCTGTGCAGACAGTGTCACAGTCCAATGGTCCTTGAAAGTTAAGAAAACAGATAGACCGAAGCGAATGCGCTCAGGGCTTCTCAGAAAATGATTTACAGGTGAAACGTAGTATTTGCTGCACAGATGCATCATCCTCTACAAACAAAGGGCCGACGTGCATGTCTGGCCTTGTTTGAAGTTTCAGTGTTGATTAGCAGTGGGATAAAAAGCATCCTAATCCCCATGTGATTCTGAGACATTATCTTAATTCGAATTCCATTAGGTACGCGGGATTTAGACGGAAAATTCCTGCTTTTTCCCCGCTTTTTTTGGCACTGTGAGACTACGACGCTTTGACAGGTGGTGGAATTAATGATCGGTCAGCGCTTAGGCTGTCTTACTATTCACCATCTGATGAGTGATTCCGTAAGCGTTTTGCACCGTACAACCAACTGGAGTGTTGCCATCTCTGGTTCGAAACCCTACTCAGGAGAATGACATACTCCACTTTTAAGGACACCACATCAACTGACGGGCGCCACTCAGTTGTCCATAGAGCCAAAGGCCTTGAATGCTCCAAAACCTGAGACACCAAGTGGTGAAACGAGTGCATGTCACCCACTATCATTCTGACTTTAACCAACTACTTCTAAATTATCCCAACCGTAGAGATGAAGGGAAAGGAAAAACTACCACCGGCCTCGTAAGTAATGCTAAATCATTTTCGATCTGTAAAAATGAAGTCGTATGAAATAAGAGATAGAGACCAGCAGCTGAAATTAACCACATCTATTCTTCACTGCTGTTCAAGGTGCAGAAGTCAAAATATTTTCACATTCTCGAGTTCTCGCTTTTTTCGGGAGGACTAGAGAACCGACGGCAAAATCCATATTGATATGAATTTTTGGGTGTGTAATTTCTTCAAATCATCGCACAAATGAAGCTAACTTGTGTGACTTTCGCGAACCCCACATCACTTACACGTCAGCCATTTTAGCTGGGTTGCATAAAAGAACAGCCTTTCGGCGGTGTTCCAGTTTCCTAATGGTAAATAGGATGATTGTGGCCCTCCTCAGGTAGACCGATGGCACACACAATCCATTTCACCAGGTGACTATTACATGTCAGTAATCTGACAGTGGAAGCAATTAAATTCAACTACCAGATAAACTGTATCTGGAAAAATAATTCACTCCTTCTTTTATCAGCAACCACATAATAAAAATGACATCCCAAACACCGTTCAAATACTACAAATTCCAGCTATATGGGAAGTCGCATTATTGAGGTGTTTTCCAGAAAACCCGTTCAATTGACTGACTCTCGGTGACTGTGGAGGCCGTCCGTAATTCTGTCATTGTCGCCTAAAGGTTGTCTTGAGACGGTAATTATGACGGCAAGCGAAGCGTAATCCTTTTGATGTCTAGTTCTGATTGAACAGACTTACATATCAGACAACGCATAGAACAAAAGTAAAATGGAATTAAGTTCCAACTAGCTAGCAAATTATGTTAGGAACAACCGTTGTGGTCAACGAGCGTCGGCGATAGTTAAATTGACGGCGGATGATTAAAGTGGTTAGTGAGGAATCCGTAATTTGTTTGGCATACACATCTCTAATGTGAATGGTAATCAAAACTGAAAAGCCGTTGTTTAGTTCAGTTTCAAGAGATACATAAGAATATCATCGCACGGTGCAACAGTTGCTTGATTTCGCGGCTGCAGTTGACAACGGTCATTAGAGTAATGCAGGCGGATAGAATGAGGTCACTGCTAGGAGCAACGCCTAATATCTAGTGGATGCGGGTGGTGAAATCCCGTTTAGCTTTGTCAACTGCTTCATATCGCCACTTGTTTAATAGCCACTTACTAATAATCAAGATGAAGGATAGCAAATGGCTTTGAAATAATGATAGATATCAGAAGTGTACGTAAATTAACTGCTCAACTTGACACTGCTTTGATCTTCACTGATGAAGCCGCTCCTACTCAAAGGGGTTTATTAGGAGATTTTTGGAAGCCTGTGACGATCTTAAGGAAAATTAATCTCAATGGTTCCCAAATACAGTCGTCGGTTTTAAGTAGTCAAGTTTAGACTGTTTCTTCTTCGGAACATTGGAAGGCTTTTGTCCACGGAAGGCACTTTTATGTTTTCATCAATAGATATATGATATTTTAAGAGTTATGGTAGTGTCACATTTCAGAACATACGGTTTTGAGTTGGTAAACATTACAATGCACCCACTTTCAATGAAAAAAAAAACAGCGCGATCAACGACTTACCGAATAAGGCATCTTACTGTAGTTAGTCGTTCCACAGGATGTTGATGCCAAACTAGGTTCCAAAGGGTATGACTTCGTGAAGTTTATTCCAACGTAAGTACATTTAGGCTGGAATTTAATATCTACGGCACCAGATTTGCAGCATGTATGAGATTGTTGGAGTACTGATCCCGTGCAGACAGTTTGTGGGCTTGAAACATACATTTTTGCATTCTCTGCCTTCGTTTTGTCCGCTGCTGGAATCAGGTCGCAGAGTGAGGAAATAGTTTGGAATCCATATGTTTCTTTGTGATTTCCACGTGGAAGACTTAATGATCCAGAGTCTCTGCCTTGAATAGCATGCTGACTTTTAGAACATAAAATAACGTTAACCGGGCTTAGATCTGAACAGGAATTAATTTGTTCATCAATCGGTAACAGTTTATCTTCAACCTCACATTCTTGGATGACTCCCATTTCCGAAGAACTGCTCAATCGGTCCTTTCGTTGTACAGTAACTGGGGAATGTATTTCATTGGAATTAATTTGTTCATCACTGACCAACCATTTGGAAGTCTCTGTATGGCCCGTGGTAGCTAAATGTCTGTTCGTAGACTTCGTGGTAGAGTGACGTCTGCGATGTTTCGAATGAGCCCAAAGGATAGCTGCAATCAGTGCGCACACCAGAGTTACAGCAAAAATGGCCAACAACATAGATATAACCAAGTTGCTTAAGTTAATATCCGAACCACTTTTCACTTGTTTCATAAGACCAGTAGAGTTTGCTGGGCTGATTAATCCTCCATAGTAACTTCTGTTTGCGGTATGCTTCTGTCCGCTAACAAAGTAATCATGTGAGTCTTGCGACTCTAAATTGGCAGCATCTGATGGCCATTGTGCTATGGACAAGTTTGGTTCCACGGGCTCCCTAACTTTCAAGAAAAATTGGGCATTGCTTGTTAAAGTTGGCTCGCCGTGGTCCGAAAGCTGGATACAAAATAAGTAGGTGCCTGGGGAAGGAATCCACTGATTGTTGTAGAGGGCACCATCTCTATTTGGACTATCATGGGATGCTTGCAACCGAAAGCGTATGATTCCTGTGTTTTTCTCGATATGAAAAAACTTAGATGCATTGCACTTTCCCAACATGGTGTAGGCGATTCGTGCATTTTCTCCATTATCAGCATCATCTGCCTGAATCTGCTGGACAACTGGAGTCGTTACGTAATTGGAAAGTGCGGAAAACCCCCCGAAACGTCTTTGTAAATGTACCTTTGAGAGAGGAGTAACCTCTGACACCACGTGCGAGTCATTAATCTTATAAAGAGTTGCCTTATCCAGACGACTTAGACGAATCGGTTGATAGATGACAACCGATCCGCTTTCTGGGTGACGTATAACTGGTTTGTGATCGTTTATATCAATCACGTCAACAGTAATGGTTGCTGTAGCAGAAAGGCGCACGGGATGCCCATTATCTACAGCTAGTATGTACAGTAGGAACTGGGAGGCTTCCTCCCGATCGATGGGTCGGGTAGTGACAATTTGATTTCCCGATGTTAGTTTAAAGTAGTCAGCAGCATATGCTCGTCTTTCTCCGTCTGGCTTGCTAAGAGCTGATGTGACATGGTGCTTTCTGTTCGGAAGTAGACCGCGTACCTCAACCTTTGCGTCATTACCATTATCTACGTCGACGAATTGTACAAAGCCGACCTTAGTTCCAATCGGAAGGTGTTCCACCACGGTGAAATGACTAGGACTGATCAGAACTGGTGGATTATCGTTGACGTTCAAAATGGTAATGTGTATCTGTGCACTGGCTGTTTTGCGTTCGTTGTCTGACCCGCGAGGATTATCCATGGCACGCACGCCAAAATCCATTTGATTAATCAGTTCATAATCGAGCCGCTTAATCAAAAATAGACTCCCTGTGTCCTTACTGATTCTAAAGTATTCCTTGAATGTTGAAGGGGAGCTGTTCGCTTGTGTTAATGAGTGTGTATCTTTGCCTCTCAATTCGTACAAACTATATGCAATTCTGGCATTTTCTCCGCTGTCTTCGTCCTCCGCGGTTACGGTTAGTATAATGGAATTTACAGGTTCCGCTTCGCTGATTGTTACATTAAACTGCCCTTCTGTATGTGGTGGCAGAAATCTGAATTTGGGTGCATTGTCATTTTCATCTCTGATGGCGACAGTCAAATTGAAGCGTCGTACCTGTCTCGGCTCTGCACTGTCCACGCATGTTATAGTGTAACTTAATCGCGACTGTACCTCATAGTCAAGTGTCGTCCGAGTGAACAAATTCATGATTGTACCATCTTCAGATTTCTCGAACCGCAAAGGCGACATACGCTGATTTGCCTCTGGTTCACAAAAAACAGCTGATCTGGAAACCTCATCGAAATCACGCACCATCAGGCGCAGGGCCAGCTGGTTAGGTTCACTATTTTCAATGATAGTACGATTGTGCTGGACTATCAGTTGAGGTGGATTGTCATTCACATCGTGCACGCGAATAGTCAATAGCATTGAAGATGACAATGGGGGATCACCGGCATCATGCGCCGTCAATCGTAGCTCCACATTTCTCTGTTCATATTGTTCATAGTCAAACATCTGGCGCAAATGTAGTTCACCTGTTGCAGGATGCAAACTGAAATGTTTCAAAATAGAATTGGGCACACTGACATAACCTGGTCCCATGCTGTATCGAATCAAGGCATTATCTTCAGAATCGGCATCTGTTGCGTGGACTACGTAAATGGGATCTTCATATAACGTATTCTCAGCTATGTTTATTGAATCACTCTCTTTGTCGAAAAGTGGAACATTGTCATTCAAATCCGTTATGTGAATGAGTAACAAAAGCTGTCCCGTGCGTGGTGGTTGACCACCATCCATGGCCTCCACGGTTAATTTGAATATTCGATCCGCTGCTCGATCATAATCCAAAACTGCTTCAGGTCGTACGCCAATACTAAGCTGACCGGAAGAGAGATTGCTAATTAGCTGAAATGTTGTTTTTGCTGCATAAGTACCAGCTAATCGATAGCCTACTAGTCCATTTGGATCGGAGTCAGCATCATGAGCACGGGGCAATGGATGTAATGATCTGGAAGTCTTTGAACCAACTGAACTTTTTTGAAATATTAGACTATTATCTTCCGGCATCCACAAGGCGAATGTCTGTTGCGCGAATGTGGGTGGATTGTCGTTAGAATCATGTAGTTGTAAGTTTACACCAACAGTGACTGTATCCAGTCTTGGGTGGACAAACAAAACAGTGAGTGTAAGGTTACATACCATAAGGCGGCAGCATTGTAGTGGTCCACAAATCTGGTCGGGATCGTCTCTGTCAATGGGAATTAATGTGTACAGATCACCAGAATCTGACACCCGCAAAAGCCGTGGAGCAATACCAAGTGCGTCGATAATGGTTGTACTCACAGACAAGTCCAGGTTGCCACCCAAAGGAAAACTGGGAAGCTGGGTGGGAATGTTTCCGATAAAATGATTAGCCGGTAGCTCGTCTGGCAAGACAAAGTTCACCCGAAACTCGTCCGAGTTGGATTTGGTAGATCGTGTAGACTTGGGAGCTCGTGTCCATTGAGCATGACCCATGTTTGCCTTGAATAACAAAATCAAGATGAGAATGAACATAAAATGTGGTTGGAGGCTAATGAATATCACAACACTCCTGAGTCTTGACATAATTCAGTTCGTTTTTGAGTATTCTTTCTTTCCTGATTCCTGGACAAGTCGTGATCCGTGATCCATTCCAATGAGAATATGGGTTCTCAAAAACCACGAAGAGATATTCATGTTCAAGGTACTGCACAGAATCCAGTTGTGGCTGTAACGAGGAAAGGTAGAGAGAGTTTAAATGGTTCATACTGAGGCTCATTTAGTTATCAGCTTTGGCCTAATATCGAGAATAAGCTTAAATCTCACATGATTTTCAACGGATTTTGTAGAGACCCTACTATCGAAGTGACCGCAAAGGGCGGTAAATAATCATGCAATTACATTACGTTCAAATTACTAAAGACAGCAACAATGGGCTGTTTGTTTCACGGGGATGAACTTGCCGGGACAACCTTAATTTTACTTAATACAGGAGTGCGTGAACTGTTTTAAAAGTTGTCTCGTGATGGTAAGGGACCGAGAACAGACATACTGAGAATAATGTGCTCTAAGTATGATTTGCTTCTGAGAGGATTTCTCTGCAAGGTGGCTGCCAGTTTGACTTGACATTTGAAGACCCCAGGGATCAGTTGGTTGTATCTGAAAAATCTACCATAATTACTTACTTTTTAAACTGTTCAGAGTGTCAAACCGCAATTTCTTTACGACCAGTTGTGCAGCGGGATCAAGACAGTTTTTTATAGTTTGTATTAACCCGAGGAACGTAACAGTAAAGCTTATACTGCTGTATGAATCTCATGCTAATAGTTCCTCATTCATTCCCACCTCTCTGATTGATCGTTCTGTCGACTTCTTCTCGGCCAAGTTTAGTAAAACATTAAGTTTTTCAGTTTTCAGGGCAATCCATTGAACACATGGTATGCGCAGTTCGATGAACCTAGACCGTTTGCAGATTTTCGCCTCATTCAGTGTTCGGCATTGTGTGGACTCTGCCTTTAGCCCCGAAGAAATCGTCTGACACTTTAAACAATATGAGCATTAGGCTAAAATCAGACCAAATTGATCATGTCTGGAAGTTTCGGTGACAAATTAGTAGAAGTTATGCATTCTTCTCAACTGAGAGGTTTCTTGTGTGGAACTTTTTTCTGAAAGAAGTTTGATACTAAAACACCCAAACCAAAGAAAAAGGCCTATTTTCAAGACACTACTTCCAGGGTAGGTTAACATTTGTTCATTTCAGATAATCGTCCTGCACAATCATCATTGACGGGCTGAGTTGGTGAGTTGAATAGAATCAAATGAATCGTTGCATACGGTAGTACCATTCCCAATTTGTCGTTTACATTGTTCAGTAAAGTCAGCTCCTACCTATTGAGGACAGGTGTTGTCAGTATTTTCGAACCACGCCGGCTAGTTCCCGCTAGAGAGAAATGTCGCAAATGGTTCACGTAGACCGCAGGACAGCCAGTAGAGGCAGTTCCGAGAAAAACCTTAGACTGACACTTGGAACATAGATTAAATGGTGAATAGCCACGCCTCCCCACTTTCCTCCGTGTAACCCAATTTTGTAATTCTGTTTCTACTTCCACACTATAGATGTCGATAGGTTTCAGGCTGTCGATACAAGTTATTGGGCTACTGGTAAATAGCTGGTTCCAGCAGGGTGATCGTCAACTTTCATGAGTCATCTGACAGCCAGGTAAAAATGCTTAGTTTTCGACAGCGAACTGTAATGTTGGTACTCCCAGAAGAAAGGTTGTGGACCAAAGTCTAACTCAAATGATCTTATGCTACCGATCAATGTGTTACTGGGTTAAGGGGGAAAGTGCGGGCGATTTATAGACTAATGAATGTGTGCGGCATATGCACATACATCTCTATGTCTGTGCAAGGTAAAGTGATTGAAAGAATGAAGGTCACTGTGCTGGGTTTTGTGGATATGAAACCATTGGAATGTCGGTTAAGAATCAGAGTGACCGAAGATGACGAGTAGAGATTTACCGAGGTTTTGTTATTGCAATGACTGACTTATAGTATAAACTCCGTTAGAAACGGCCATGCGGAAGAAGAGTGATGCAACCAACGCTCTACGATTAGTTAAATGCTGAATAAAGCCAGTTTTGAAATTACGAACTGACGCAGTGGTTAGAGTGCGAATTTACCGACCGGAAGGTCTGTGGTTCAAACCCGACCTCTGCCCCTCGACTTCGTCTGTCTGGGCTTGGACAACCTGGCAGTATCCCAGCCCTCGTGCCTCCTTCGTGTGGTATGGCGGCTAGGCACCGAAAGGGTGCTACAGCTGAACGAAGCATTTCTTATGTAATTGATGCTTTCGGGTCTAAATATTCCTAGTTTTCGACGTTGTGAGGGCCTCAATTTAGCTATCTCAGCTGCTGGGAAGGCTAGCCAGTGGCCAGCTTACGGTTGTTTAAGTTTCACACAGTATTATGACGTTATTTATCTATCACAATGTGAAGTGGTATTTTATTTTGAGCGATTAGATAATCTTACATCTCTGGACTATTACAAATCCGTTTTCGGCCTGACAAGTCTATTCTTTTGTGGCTTGCGTAGATGTTAACGAGAAGCTCGGCTGCACGTATCGTTCATGCTATTCTTCGATTTGACTGAGATGAGATACTTTCTCGATCTTGCGTTGTGTTTGATTTACACCGTGTTGCAAAATCAGGAGATTTGCTTGAAAAAGAGCAAAGTACTTTGCACTTGTGGAAATCCAGGGTCTTACTGTGTTATTTTATCCTTCGCCACACTTTTGACACTTCTGCTTAAACTCCCATGGAATCACGCACAATCGATTTCATTCTCCAGGGAATACGTCATTGAAAAAAGATAATCAAGGGATAGTCACAGGTCCACAACTTTGTATTCTACAACAAAATACCGCCCTTGTAAATGCTGTCAAAATAGGCATTTCTGCAAACCTGCGGAAACCGCGGTGTGCGATTTTATGACAGAGCGGCATTACCAAATGCGAAAACCCTGTCAAAGCGCTTTTGATTGCCTTGACGCGTGGCGGCTGGCTGTTGTTTCCGCCCAATTGCCACACAGCGATTTATTTCACTGAACTGAGTGTAATAACTACTAATTTAAGGCTGGTGAGCCAGATATCAAACCAATACTGGATTCAAAATAAAGTAGATCAGACCAATAACTATGAATTTTCGTGTGTTTATACTGCAGAACTTGACACAAATCACTTTTACGCATGGCATGTCTGCACGCCCAATTTTACCTGCTGATTTGCAGGCGACCGACTGGAAACGTCATAATTTGCTAGCTATTGGTATGTCAAATTTGAGTACGTTTAAAATTGGCTTTTTATTTGTGGTCAGTTAGACCAAAAGTAGAAACTAAGCAGTTGGCCTTATAGGGCGTTACTAATTCTGTTTTTCTTTTAAGGTTATAAGAACTGTTAATAAGGGACTTTGTTTTGAAGCTATTTGTTATAAAGTCAACTCTCGACCGGACTGACAAAGGACCAGCTTGAGGACGAAACCTCTTTTGGGAAAAGATGCTTGAATCGCAAATCAAAAGGTCTTCTTCAGAAATCCACCAAAGCGATCATTGAAGAACAGGTGTATTTACAACACCTAAAGGACCAAAACTATCTGTAAGAATATGTGTATGAATATTAGAAGATAGTCTACCACTCAAGTCTATCCTTAATGAAAAGGATAAATGTTCGCATCCACATCATTCCCTTTTGTACAATCATCTTGCTATTCTGAAGTAATTATTCTGGTTAGTCCTCACTAAAGGGAGAAAGTACTGGACTCTTGTTTCGTTCTTATTAGATCTAAATAGCAGTTCATACAGCCAAGTCGGGGTTTGAACTTCGGACATGTGACATGTGATGCCAGCATGTTACCTCTCCTTCACCTGCGTAAGTTGGATGCTTGGAACCCCTTGACAATTTTTGATTCAGTTGTGGCTGGTTGCGGGATATGTAGTGTTACTAGGTCGTCCTTTGAGGGGTCAGGTTGCCAATCGAACTGCTCAAGAGTGAACGCTTTCGCCTGTTCAGACGTGAACATTCAGATGCTTCCGACGTGCGCTGGTGGTGTTGTGGTAACATGCTCGCATCAAATGTCACATGTCTGGAGTCCAAACCCCTGCATGGCCATTGGATATGGACTGCTGATGAGCGTGGTGATCGTAACACATCGCTTATAATTGTGCCGAGTATGTTTCACACAAATTCCCAGCAGTTTTCTGCAACAAGAGTCATGTGAAGCATGAACTAATCTCCGAAAATCCGCTTTTATCGACATCAGAATGTTTTTGCTACCAATGAAAGACTACGGAATAGGAACTTGGTAGTATTTTGTTGTACCAAATCTTTTGTCTGATATCTTGTGATATCAATAAAAATAAACATTATTTGAAAGGATACGTCAGGATACGTCAGGTGGGACGATTAAACTAGCTTAATCAAAACAGACTTGTTTCCATGGGTGCTGGCTTTCCTTATTGAAGCAAATGTGAAAAGCTGTAGGAGGAGATTTTATTGTGTTGGATGTCCACACTGTCACCTTGAGATCGAAGTAACCCAACACTGTCTAACTTGTTCCATTCTAAAAAGTTCATTAAGATATATGACATCCAGTACGAGTTAATGGCTTAGTAGTGAACTTGGAGAAAGTACTTCCATTTAAAAGGGTGAGGTGGCGGGAGGAGGAAAATGTGTTAGAAATCTGATAGTAGCATTCAATTAAACCACAAGCGAAATGGACTTAGGCTATTTATGGTTTGTGTACACACAGGTCAGAATAGTCCCAGAGGACACCCACCACACAGTTCACGACAACCAGTAATTAAATTTACGCAAATTATTGTAAAGCTTGGTAAGAAACCCAAATGAAGGACAAATAACATCATATTTTCTATTATTAAAGCTTGACTACGATTCTTAGTGAAATTATCGAAGAACCGTCTCACAACTCTCTCATAGATACTGCTTTAATAGTGGAGATCTTCGTAAAAATAAGATGTAAAGACATTTGACTTCATTAATTTTAATCGTTTGTTTTATTTCGAGATTTCAGGTGTACCAAAGAGCACCCTTATCTGTAATCCTCAACTGTGAAAATTTTCTGAGTCAGCGGAACAAAAACTAGCACGTACCCAACTGGGAGGTAAACAGGTCTTAGCTGGGCGCTATTATCTCTTTGCTTGAACAAAGTGTTTTTACGCAATATTCTTTGCATAATCAATAAAAATCTGGAAGCAACTGTTGTTTTAGGGGAATAGCTGAAACACCAGGCAAATTTTTGTGTATACTTCTTCACTTTTCACGGAAGTACAAACTTTTTGGCTTTCGCGCACACCATGTTTCATCGAACGAATCACACTTATGATGAGAGTCGAATGAGTGGAATGAACAGTCCTTCATTTTTAACTTAAACTCTACTAGCATTGAACACCACGAACGTAGACAGAAAGTTCATTAACGCGTTGCTCGGGATCCAAAAGTAGTATAACCAAGCGGGAGTGCTCGTGATGTATTTCATGGAAATAATGTAGAAAACAAATGAGGATGAGGAAAACGTTAAAACAACGCGGTGCTTTTGTAGTCTTTTGCGGTTTGCGTTGTCGTTGTCACAACATTTCAAGCCGCAACACTGAAAAATCTCAATGAAACTGTCCAGTATATTTAGGAACTGGTCGAGTGTGGAAAATACTAATCTTCGCTATATATCCAGATCGATAGACAGCCTTTCAATCCCGCATTTTGCTGTTTGATGCCAAGCGACAGAAACTCCATCGGATGAAAGCGCATCCCAAGACTGTGTGCTGAAACAGAACGTGCCCGGTATCATGTTTGTTGTGGGTGTGGTCACACGACTTAGGACAACTGATGCAAAGTTTGAGTGCTCCAGAATTTAATATTCTCCCTTAATTAGAAGACCATAAATGAATTCCCGTCTGACGCAGAAGAGAAAACGTATGAGCAAACTCTTGAAGAAAACATGTCAGCAAATACTGTTTGCCATTAAAAAGCAATGGTGAAACTGTGAATCGATTTGTTTGAAAGCGTTTGAAATTGGACCTTTAAACGTTGTACTTCAAGAATTCAGACAAAATATTATGCAATGTAACAAACCTCTTTATCACAAATGGTCCTTCGTCACAATTACACGTATATTCGTCAGTCTGCTCGTGAACACATAGTGTTGACTACAAAACAGTGTTCTGAAAAGATGGCAAATTGCATGAAGAACAAGCACGTCATCAGGAAAGTGACTTTGTAACCGTAAACGCGTATTGTGCATTCAAGCCGATAGATAAATGCGGTTCATGGGGTTCCAAGCTGGAGGTGATCACCTTAAGATGGTAATTGCACTGTTTTTCCACTATTTGACAGTGGGTTTACAGCAGTCTACTAGAATTGTCCAGCGTAGACTAGTTCTACCATTCGATAATCGTTTGGCTGTTCACACACCAAGAGAGCAATCCGTTGTGTTTTGAGAACATAGACTGAATATTTTTAAAGATGGCTTGTGGGCAGTAAAAAAATGCTCGTGACACGAAGAATACTCATGGCACTTGGTTAAACAGTTATAATCCATTGGAATAACTATTAACCCGTATTTAATCCTGACCATAGGACAGCAGCAGCAAATTTTAAAGGACGATTGACCAAACGCCTCCTGCTCTTGCAGAATGAAGCTGGTACATCTCTGACCATCATATCAAACCGGAATGATACGGCTCGGAAAATCGAATCCTCGTTTTATTGATTAACACTAGTCAAAAACGTTTTCCAGCTTTGATAGCAACTGTAAGGGCAAACAAATGTCGATAGAAAACATCATTTTCTTATGCACTGCATGTCCTAGATGAAGAACATCGGGAGTGGGAAGAATATGGTAAAACGTTTTGCTGGTTGTTACTAATTTGGACCAACGAGAACCAGTATGTGCATCCCATGTTCTTCAAAAATATTTGGAAAGGATAGCGTAGTTGGAAAACTATCTGTTGAGAGGTATATTCGGTATTTACGGCTGTGGACGATCGGCCTCTGTAAATAAGTCTTACGAAGAGGTTGAATGATATTAAATTCGAAAGTCAGGGATTAGTCGTTCTAAACCCCTCAGACGAACCTTAACTAGTGTGAAACCACGGTTTACGTGAAATTCAGCAATGTTCCAAGTATTTGCGGAGCAACGATTTACAAATATAGGGTTTGGAAACTCACAAATAATCTTACGTCCCTTAGGGGATTTTCCCTGTAGTTATCAACGCTGAACGAGAATTGAAGAAATTTCTGTGATATCAGTGTGCAAAAAGAGCATATTTTGCACAAAGCGTGCAGTTAAATAATCTTGAATGTCATATGAGTCTCTAACAACGCATCAGCCTCTACAAAATGTAAAACACTATTGAGTTACAAAGTACTCAAGGAAATTCGAACGTTGTGGGCAGTTTGAGTATAGGCATATAATTCTACTAGTCAAATGTTTGCCTCTACTTTGTGACATCCCTTCAGGGACTGAGAACGAGTGCTGGTAATAAGACATTTGTTTTTTTGTCCCTTCAAAAGACTTAAGGACTTAAATTAAGGACTTATCTGCCTTCTGGTTCGACACAGACAGCGTGAGCATGAACTTTCAGGGTAGTAAACTATTATCGGCTGGTTAAGTGTAACTACAGACTCAGTCATCTCGAAAATTATTTTGCTGGCTAAGCTGTTTTCTACAGACCCGACATAACCTTGTCGCTGATATCTAATTGAATTACCACCTGACAAATGCGGCTGCTGTTTAGTTATGGGCGGCTTGTCAATCTTCTGCCTCACCATGATTCTCCCGATTTGCGACTACCGGACTAATGTATTTCGGTTCGAAATCAACGACGTCCAGTTACAGAAGGTTTGCTGCTGCTGTTAACCAACAGAAACGCTTTTCACGTGATTTTCTATCAGTAAATCTAAATGGATTTTACTTTTTTGGTTTGAAATTTTGAATTCTGCCGAAACGTACAGATATGAAGGTATCGCGCTAAGTGATTTTCTCCTGACCCGCCGAAATGTGGCCTTTGGGTCTTATTTAGAAGAGACAAATGTGTGACTTGATTACAGTAGTATACAAATACACAACTGTATATCCTATACCATGTGTGAATAGACAAAAAAAACAGCCAGCTAACGCTAGAACAAACACGTTTTAGTGTCAGAAAATTCGAAATAGATATGCTGATGTGTTCATCTAGTCAACCAAATTAATCGTTGCAACTGGCAATATTCTTTGCATGTATTGATAAAAAATTGTGGACACAAATTTACTGTATGCGATAGAAGCTTGTATCCACGTTGGTGTCAAATTGTCAAATTTAGTGGCAAATCGATTTTTTTCAGTTTAGTGTTGCTACAGAAAAATTGACCGATGTTTACCCCAATTGGGCTGCAGAATTGACGTTATTTTCGTCCACCTTCATCAAAGCAAATCTGATTAAAATTGACTGACAGTTTGTTAGTCGATATGTGCGGCATATTCAGTGATACATCCGGCAAACAATAAGGAGAGCGAAGTGTACTGAGACAGCTACGATTGGTTGGCATGTATTTTACCCGTTACTGCAGGATCGATTGCAAACCATTCACATCACACTAAATGACTACTCATTCTGATGAACTTGCTGAACTCCACAAATGTCAACGGATATTTCACACGAGGTCATGTGCAAAACGTCTGGGATATTCAGCTTCATGCATGCTTCATACATTTTTTGAGCCGTTTGGAGTCTGTCCAGAAGCGCAAAGCCAAAACGAAATGGTGGTTCTTTTTCTAAAAGTTCCACTCTTACTTAGATAATGTTACCGAGCATAGCTGTCGGAGTGGTTGGCTTTTCGTGACCGCTTAACATAATCATTTGACTGAGGAGCTTACTACCGCGTCATTGCTGTAGTGTGTAGGAAATGTGGTAATGCCGATTGTGTTTAAACTAAAGGATCCAAGATATCTCTGTAATGAAAATCGGATATACCAATCTCTTCCAAAGCGCTGTGATTTTATAATAGAATATTCTTATCTCACTTTCATGTCTTTGGGTTGGATTGCATGGAGTGCCTGTTTGAGAAAATGTATGCTTGAATGGCAGATAACTAAGCCGTTACAATACACATTTGTAGGCAATGAGGTGATAATTAACCGCCATGGTGAAACGTTACGGACGCCAAAACACTGTAAGACTATGAAATGTATCGTCTTCAAGTTCTTTTAAGCTTGGATCCTCAAAATGTAACCTTTTCACTTACTTCTTATCTCTCATTTGTTAGTTTTGTCGCGCTAGCTGTGCATATTACAAGTTGTGGGGCCATCTTCATGCTGAAGATGAAGCATTACCACTAGAAATACAGGAAGTTAAAATGCATGTCATTCTTGTACCATTTGTTGTGTATCAGAATCAAACTTAACTGTCGATGTTTGGAACGATTTTCGTAGACCGGTGGACAGGTGACCGGTCTCGAGTAAAGACCAGAGGGTCACGTCAGTGGTTTATTCAAACTCATCTGGGGAAATTAAATAAGGATCAACATGTGGAGTTCGGCCTGGATAGCTGAGCGGGAAAGCGGGAAGTTGACGGTTGAATTACGGGTCTATTATTCTATGTCCGTGATTGCAAACACGCAATGGTCTGCTTGTCTACTCACCAATACCGTTATCTTAATGCCAAAATGCCAAAACCAACTAGGGGCCAAAATAAGGGGTAATATTCTCGCAAGGAGACAATCATATCGGTGAAGTGAATTATTACGCCACAAACGAAAGCGCCTGCAATGTTCCTAAGAGCTGTCAACCGATACTTCTAGTAAAAACCTTTCCTGAAGCTGATTTTATTTGAATCAGATCACCATACCTTGTTTGTGATCCATTTCAAGGTCATTTAGCTTCAGCAAACAGTGCGTTAACCATTCGTACAGTAGATAAAAAAGAAAAATCAGCCAAAATATTTCGAAAGCTGACAATCTTGTTGAAGACCTTTATAAGTACCTCATAGAGATTGACGTGCCTAATGATCTAACGTCCGAAGTCGTGCCTGCTTAAAAATGCATCTGCGTTGTTCGTTTGCCAATCTGTTCACATTGGTGCCGAAATAAGATATTCAGCAGGGTGCATGTCCTCTCCTGGACACGTTCGGAGAGCCTCCCAGTGGGAGTTCTGGACAACCAATTCCGGACGGGACTGGATTCTACTCGAATGGGCTCATCGGAATATAAGCTATCATCTGCCCATCTGCCAGTCATTCTAATTTCACCATGATCTTATCAAATTACCCACTTTAATTCCATTCGGGGCATTTTATTCTTCATTATGATGACTTTTTCCGACTGACAGGTTTCAGACGCGTTTCGTTTCAATGCTTAGTCTGCTGATCCTCGCGTCTACTAACAACACAAATGTTCCATTATGTTCGTTTTAAGTCGGGTATTCATCTTTTTTATTTCAACATTGGTATTCTTAAAATAACAAGTTGCACAATTATGTTCTGAAGTTCCGCGCACCGAAGGCCAGTATGCCAACCTAACGATTGCATGCTAGTTTATTCCTTAACTCCATCGAAAGTTAATTTTGGTTGCGTTGTTTTTATGGCGATCAGAAGGTCATCAAGAGCCATTTTATGGCACAAAAACGACAACCTTGTAGCATTCATCTCTACCTGGTTTCAGATGCGGAGAATTTGTGCTGTAGTCAGCAGGCTAGATGAAAAAACCTGTTGCGCCACTCCGGAGTTTCTGGTACCCACAGGGCTGTTATACTTGTAGCATACAATGATGAGGAAATCAAAATTTTTATTTCACTTCAGCAATGTCTAGCCTTAAAATTCATTCCGATACTTGAATACTGCTTAACCAAACCCTGTCGGAAAATGATGACTCGTCTATCGAAACTTTGGTTTAAGAGGAGATTTTCGGCGGGCTGCTTGAATACAACCTACGCATCATATGCAGCTTAGGTACGTCACTTAGTTGAATTACCTTTCCGTATGTTTCTCTTATCTGTTTACATGTACTCATGACCAAACCGTTCGTTGTTTGAACCGAACCCTGTTTGGATGAGTGCTTGAACCTTAGCTCCCACAATCTTTTTGGCTTGATAGCTGGGCGCAAAAAGCAGGTCACTGCTTACGACAACCTAACAAAGTTTATTTCAATTGAAAACCAAAAAAATTACGTCAACATGAAGACCTTTGCGATATTTTTCTACCAGCTAATTGTAAAAATTGCCATCGACGCCAGAATGTTGCGTCACCCTCTACTACACAAGTTCCTGAATTTGGATTTCCAAGAAAAATAAAAAAGTAAATGTGATAAATCTGTGCCAAAAAGCCGTGTATTATGCAGCTGATCCATGGTTATTGGGAATCATCCGTCTCACATCCATCTCACATTTTCATCGCAACCCGCGATATCTCGGCCAGAAGTTGATGACAACCGTTTGGTAACGAGTGATCAATCCTCGCGGGGTAGCTCACGCATAAATGGGGCATATGACAATTTTTGTCCAGTCACAGAATCCATATAAGGTAATCACGTTTCTCATTGAAAGGCCACCCTTCGGAAGGGAGGTTTATGCTTATGTTGATCATTCTTCCATCTGAACTACCTACGGTTTGTTCATAAAGTGAGAAGATTAAAACTTCAATCAAAATTTGGTCCCGTAAATCGAATTAAACTGCGCTGAGATGCCTAAAGACATTACACTAATTTTTCATTGCCAATATGAATTGTCAGCAAAACTAATAAACAGATAAAAATGCGATGTGAATCCCGTGACTGATGGCTGAAATATATCCTATACCTTTATATCCTATAGATGAGCTATATCTAAGGTCTACTCATGCAAGTAGTAAGACACTCGTGGCCCACTGGTTTATCATCCATGCGCTTGCCGGGATGCAGCGCGTTCGAAGGGTCTGTGGAGTTTTCCGAGCTGTGCGTTGCTGGTGCCTTTGACTAAATAGGAATATTCATACAGGAATTCTTGACCATTCGTCGTAGATTGATCACACCATGAGACGCCCCGATTCCAAAACAAGGAATGAAGTTTTATTGGTAAGCACGTAGACCAAACATTAACTGTCATTTATCGAATCTGATAAACAGAACAAACGAGTTAATCAGAAGAATAGGCTAAATGCTCTTTGTCATTGAAATAAATAGATGTTCTGACAGACGAGTTTGGTCTAACTAAGTGAAATAAACTTTACTGTGAGATACCATTTAAAAATGTGAAAGGTTTGCCGACAATGTATTGAGTCATTTAACACAGTCTGTCTGAGGCGTTTTGAAATTACCAAAAACGTCTACCGTTTTTGTTTTCGAAGTGGAAGAAATGCCTCCTCATAAAATGCTGCCTAATAAAAACGTAATATCAAATAATCCTTTTTAAGGGTCATCAAATAAACGTAATCTCAACATTTAAGTCATTTGCATTTTGTACTCGGACACGGGATAGCACACATGGTAGAGTTAAGTGATGATTCAGACTTTCAGTGAACAAACTCGGAGTACATCAAAAACCAATCAAGCGCATTCCTTTTCAGTTAAAGTTGTATTGTTTTTCAAACGGATAGTACACTCCATAAAGGTTTTGATCCTAATAAAAATAAGTCTGTTGCTGAGAAGATACTGTTGTTCAAGTGGTTGTTGGTTTGCCCACCAACTTCCAAGCACAGTGAACGGATCAGCCATCACCTGATTAATGACCAAATTTTGGGGAAATATATACATCGTAATTAATCAATTCATCGATTAAATAAAACAAAGGACTACCCACAAGGTTGCGGAAAACTCTTCAACGGCCCACGACCGGTTTCGCCCTTATTGGGGCTCATCAGGAAGGCGCAGTCCCGGAGTGTTCGTCAACCCTATGATCTACTTGAACCCAAATTGCACTGTTAAGGTGTGCAGCAAGTTGGTCCATATGAGACTTCCGGTAACAAAAATACAAGAGTGCACTTTGTATATAACTTGTACGCAGGATAGAAATAAAGAGAAAGCCTTTTTGTGGATTCAGTAACTTGGTAGAATTTGCCGAGGAATACCCATCAGTACTAGTCTTTTGAGGATGTTGAAGCAGAACCATAGGGTTAGGTAGCTGACAAAATTTCAACATGAGGGAGACGCGTAGCTCAAATCGCCCGGATATTCTTTCTCACAAAGTGTTTTGTCCTCCGTCAAGATAGGCAGATAACTGTTGACTACGGACCACATTTTCTTTTCAACCAGTGAGAAGTAGAACAAATGTGTGGATTATACTCAAAGTAAGAGATCTAAAGTAGCCTTGGGAGTGTATGATTTCCATAAAGACCGAGTTGAAAGAATGTATGCTATTACAGCAGTAAAGAGTCGGGTACTATCGCTTTCGTTCACAAAATTCCCCGTGTTGATATGGAAAAGTGTAGTGGTTCAGCACAAGGCATGTCATTTCGCCCCTTTGATTACTGCCTGGCGGCAACTGGTAAATTTGTGAAAGAGTATGCTAAGTAATGAAAAGTAATTTAGGATACTGATCGCTTGAAAACACCCTCATAGTGCAACAAAAGATATTTTTAAAAAAGTGTCATTATCTCTACCATACCAGATTCTTTTCGCCGTCGAAAAGGGTCGAAATGTTTGTCTCAACTAATTGGCAACTTACTAAGCCGAACGAAAACTTCAAAGAAAACTGGGTGAAAGCACTAAACTAGAGTAAAACAATGCGCTTGGTGCAACAGTTTACATATACCAATAAAATGAGCATCCTCTGTAAGCGTTTGTTAATAGTTGAGATGTCAGGTGGTATCGCATGGAGACAATATCGGATCGTTTAATTGGTAAGATCAGAGGGCCAGACTTCCATGTCGGGGAGTGAATGGATTTAGCGGGGTTTAGTTCCTCTGTCTAACTGGGCGAGATTAGTTTCGTGACCGCGAATCAGTGGGTTAACGGTCAGAATATATTTTGGCTGAAAGCATAAACATTCGAATGGTACACAAAGGTGTATTTCGATATGATGCCAGTAACTGGCGCTCATATTTGGTCGGCTAAGTTTTCATCTCCCCGACGGGCTGCATCTTTGACCCACCTTTTAGGAGGAAGTTTTAATCGGTTCATTAGAGCGCGTCTGTGTATGTGCACAGCTCTTTGCGATGCGTGTTCAAAGCAAATTGGTTAAATTCCAGACCATCGGTCGGTTGCATCCATGAGTTGTGTTTCACTTTCTAACTTTGCCTTAGTCGATGGAGTATGACATTTCCAACAGGTGCCTGTAGTATGTCAGCACAGAATAGAGGGGATTCAGATATCACCACGCAGACTAATTAGTTAGTTGGTACAGCCTCGATTGTGAAAAGTGCATTCCAGCCTCAATAAGTTGAACGGTCACGGTGGTCCATTAAAGCACTCGTTTATTAACCAAATTTTGGTAATATAGTCTTCAAGCTGACCCGACTTAAAGTATATTCCAATGGTAATCTAGGGGCCAATTTGAGTCCGTATCCAAGATATCCATGAAGCTCCTCCGAAAGCATTACCATAAAAGGACGTGTTATTTAATGCTGCTGAGGATTTATGGGGTCTTGTTTCCAAACCCGTATACATAATTTGGTTGTTCAGTATAAAGCTGTCAGTTTCTTTTGAAAACATTTGTTTGTTTGGCAGAAAGGACAACCCGAATAGAATGTCCCGGCCTCCAGTCTAACACGCAGTGTGAAAACGGCGAAAATGGAAGCTATCGTATTTTAAGCAAGAAATATCACCCGTAGCAGCAACTTTTATTATCGCGTCAATATTTCATAGAGATTACATTGATTGTTAATTTTCAAGTCCACTCTGCTTTCAAGGTTTGTAGTTTGCGGCATCCGCTTTAAGAACATTCGTCCGGATACCAACATACAGGTTATTCTCAGTTAATTATGAACTCCTGAACTACTCACATCCCGGTTTTAGTTCCCTTTAAAACCTTTAAGAATAATACCAACGCTGTTAAAGTAACAAAAGCGCAGTAAATATATCACGGAATCATAAAACAATTGCAGTGACCATTGTGTTAAACGATGGGCAAAAAATCCGTCAGAAATTGCCTGAAAAAAACGTACAACTTGATGAGATTTTGATAGGCATGAGAAGTATTTTTATCTTTGAGTACCTTTTTGTGTGTGAACCGAAATGAAACCACAGCAGGAAAAAAGCCTGAATACTTTCCACTAAGGATTGCACATTTTCGTTGACGTTTATTTCTTTTTGGAAATGATATGCGGAATAATATGCCGGAAAATATAGTAGTTTTTTGCCTCGTAACAGGTCCTTCTCATTGGCCTGTATCCTGTGCTAGTACTGTGTCGGTTTAATTTCCTGCCATTCGAACTTTGTTCATCGACAAGAAACCGCTAAGAGTACCCTTTTTGGAAAAGCAGTGGGAGCGATTCACCGGATAAGGCTTTGTAGGGTGCTTGAATTTTGAATCATGTCGGGTAACCACCTCTCCTAAGCAGCCGATTCCATAATTTATTAAAATACGCGAGTTAAAAATATCACGAAAGCTTTTATTTTGATTGGGCTTTCTCGTCGTTGTGGTGGGCTTTTGCTGAAGCTAAAAGGAGCTTTTTGAAATTTCCGATAGAGACAATTAGGCGTTAGTCTTCAGTACAACGTTCGGGAGATAGCGTGCTAACAACTTGTTGCTGCAAACATGCAACTTTGGTTATCTGCCCAAATGGCGGATCACATGAAACAGTTTATCCGGGATGCCTTATCAGCTGCGCATTGTGGTATAATAATAAATTATGAAGATAACGATCACTCGCCACCTAAAAAACAACCACGAGACACCAAGTTGGTTCGACGTAGTTTTGGTTCACACTGATTTTCGTTTACTCGGGTAAAGTGGGCAGATTACTCCTGAAAAGCACATCACTTACATACACAAACTAATTATTCTGTAAAAAAAACAAGTAGTATAATTTTGAGTTGATAAAAAGTAAAGCACTTCAGTATCTGAATAAAAGCAGCGGTATTTACAAATTTAGATGCAGAACATTACAAAACCTAGCTTAGGTGCACAAACCTGTAAGTGTTGTATGCTCGACAACATTTAAAGAAATACCATTCCCACATACTCGGTACCTACTTGTTCAAAGAAACACTGCTTGTATGCGGTACACCGGCTCATCAAACGTCAAATATTGAAGGTTTTGTTTAGACATTTGACATGCGAGATTTGGAAGTTTTTCCTCGAAGCTAAATGTCAGATCGATTCGGCCCATATGATCTGGACAAATAATAGCCTTCCATTAAAAAATTCCCCAAAAGGCCAAACTCAACCACGTTTGCAGATCAGACTGAGTTTTGTCTATTTTTCAGAGGAGGGATAGTTTGAATGAACCCAATAAGGTGTGCTATATTCGCCCGTTATAAACGGAAACTGTGAATTGCACCGTAAACGTAAGCTAACGAATATGTTTTCCCATCTCTGGGATACTGTGTGGGCATCAAAGGTATGAAACATCGTACAAACTAAACGGTCTACTAGATAGACAGGCTGAAAATAAGTACTAAACGATTCCTGAATCAGCAGGGGAGTTGCAGAAATTATCGGTCTGTGAAAAACGGAAAGTTGTGACCTGACTTTGTTACGGTTACAGCGCAAACGCACAGTAACTTGCCTGGTTTCTTTGAGGAACTCAAGTGAATGCAGTCTAGATCTCTGGTGAATAAGGCTTCTGGGAATACAATTTTTAAACCGTTTTGGTGATGCTTAGTTGTCACTTAAGGTGGCATCGTCTTAATAAACTCCAAACGAGGTAACGAACGAAATCAATTTGCAGACAACTAGGGAGCCTATGCAATTTACAGGAATATCTTGTTTAATAGGTATAACATTGTAGGGTCACGCTAAAGCAACTGGTTGATGTAGCCACTTTTTTCCGATCTGTTCATTAGTAAGCACCAAAATGCATGTTTATGGACAATGTTCAGCCCAAAGAATAAAAAATGTTTTCCATATAATATAGCTCCACATTTTGTAGTTGCGTTGTTCCATTTTCTCAAAGTCGCATTACGAATCTGGGGCTTTTTGACCCTTAACAGAAAGTCGGGCCTTTTCTACGTCGAAAAAGCTCACAGACGGCTCTCCGAGTATCCTGTCTTGCAGCGGCTGGCTGAGCAGCCAGCCGTGGATCCTAGGATTGACAGAGAATCATTTGGACTGATCCTTTCCTTTGATCTTTCCACCTTTTGCAGCTTAGATAATCTGAGTCGTTTACATATCTGGTTCCAAGAAGCTGGTTGGTGTGTGCGTCGAATATAAAGAACTACAAACTAGAATAATGTACGTAGCACAGATTCATAGTCGGCTTAGTTCAGGGGATGTGCTTTTTGCCGGTGTTTGATAGAGCACACGTTCACTTGGTTCCGTTAAATTACGGAGGAGGTTAGCAACCGCTTACACCCAACATCCGGTAGTTCCCTTCAAACCAACCACCTTGTTTTGGTAGTGCGCATACCATGCAACTGTGCCCCATTCGTTTTCGGATGGCTTCATGTGCGTAGGTTTCTGGAAAAATAGTAGCCAGATTGATGAAGTAGCGGAAATTGCGGCATTGTTATCATTGAACATATTTTTTCCCACCTGATGTTCAGAGGAATATGAGTGAAGTGATCCCTACGTGCCGCGGGAATTGACCGTGATTTAACCGTGCCGTTCAACCCCAAACTATTTGTTCAACACAGAAAGGAGCCGAATCTTAACTTTTTTCATGGCATTTTTGTCTAGCTTGCGTTGTGTTTCGTTCTCTTTTGATGCTTGAATGGTGAATCCATTTAAATTGGTCATATAGATGCCAAGTCTTTTCTAGTCTGTTACGTTTTGTTATTTATAATATAGAGGGACCAGGCGCACATTTGGTGTCCTTCCGTCGAATAGTTATTCGCGCCTATTCGTTTTTGCTTTGAAACGTAATGTATGCACAGATAACGTGTTGGGTTTCATAACATAACCAGTGTGGAGGAAATAGGGTAAAAACAAATTGATCTCAGAGCATTTTGCGCAGGTCCGTTATGATCTCATTCAGGTAGAACGCATTGGATGGATTCCTCGCGTTTTGCCCATTCTGGCAAGTAAGGCTTTTGAACCGGATGGGGTATATAGTTGTTTAGGGCCTTGGCTAGGAAGGTGAGTTGCAATGATCCTCAGAAGCAAAACTTAGAAATTAGGGTCTCCTCTGAACGCAAGCAAAAATAGGTAAGATGTACAGTTTTATGTGACTAAAAATACCCGAAATGATCAACCTCAACACTGGCCTGAGACAGAATTAGTCAACATGAAGCATGAAGAGGGATCGCCCGGCATTAGATCCCGAGGTTTTGTTCTCATGGTGCAACTCTGCACTAAATTCCTATAAAAGCGAAGCCATTTATCCATATGTTTATAAATCACAATGGATAATATGTACAAGAGTTAAAAATCTTTTAATAACTTAGCGTGCTATTTCAGAGCTCATGGTATATATTAGCCAACCATCTCAGCATGTCACCTCTACTGAATATGAATTTACTTAGAAAAAGTCTGTGGGAAACTAAATTCTTTTAAAAACAAAGGTTCTGGTATTACTCTAGCTAACCCATCAAATAACCGTAATCCTGGAGCTTCTAAACTTCCTAAATTTAACAGCATATAATCGGCACGTTCTAGCATGATAGCAAGCTTGTCTCTGTTGGATGGTTTAAGTAAGAGGCTATAAGTTGTGAAGTTGCAGTGTCATACTGAGTTCCGACCTGATAGGTTTTTAAGTCTGCCCGCAGTTCTGCAATAATTATTGATTTCAGGCAACTCTGCTGTTTGCAGCGTTTTCTGGGAGTTAGTTCTCACTTTCAGTCTGATCACGTCGGGCCAACGAAGTAGCACGTTTTATTAATTGTCTGACAGCAACTGATGAAAAGAAGATTTCGTGTGTAGACACAAGAAACGGTCCATTCTTTAACGATGCCAAGTTGAGCATTGTATAACAAACGAAACGGCGTATAAACCACGTTGAAATTTGCAGGGGATTTTTCATTTGCCACAGTGGAATTTCGACAGATAACAGGGGACAGACTACTGGTTGCAATTAAATTTTACTCACTTAGGACGAAGGTTGTCTCGTATTCAATGTACCTCAAAGGTTTGCTCTCCAAGTATCCCAGTGTTTACGTACTTTACCGTTTGGCTGCTGATATTTTATTGCGAATTCCTTTGTCAAGCGTTTTGGTGCGATTGGAAAATACTAATTCTAACTATGCCCTGGTCAGTATCAGTGAAACGTTGCCGAATAACAAACTGAATCACCAAACAAAGTGATGCGGATTTGTTAAAGGTTAATGCACATACGATGAAGATCTGAAGTTCGCCGAAAGTTGCATTCAGTATGATGTACTGATAGTAACGTGTTGTAGCACATCACAGTAAAGGGCTTTTTAGGGGTTAATTAGCAAAGGTCTATTGAAATCTGCATCCATTTTGGTCTTATAAAGAAAGCTCTCTGTGTAGCACACGGCAAAGACCGCTATGATTTGAATGATAGTCTTTTTGTCAGGTATTCAATTCTTCCTACTTTTCTACGCGGCTCAACGCATCTACTACTTACGTGTTACTCTTCCGTCATACAGTGTGGTGGATGGTCAGATATTTTTGGCTGTGATCCACGAAGGAAAAGGGGGGAGTTTCAAAGACTCGCTCTCAACTTCTCAGTATTTGAACCAGATACATCCTGTTGGCAATCACATACCTTTGTCCGCCTCACAACTATCGACAAAATTTGCGTGCTTCTTACGCTTCTGGCGGACAAGCCCATCATTGTAATCTTTCGATGAAATGTCGTTCAATCAAGCACTTAATTAAGGTAAACGGTAGTTCATGTTTTGGTGAAGTTAACGCTGTTTTGATGTTTTGTACGTTTTAACGTGTATTCTAACGGTTATGATATTCGTCACTTTTACTGGATAGTCATAGAATACGCTGGAGTGACGATATGTTGACCTATGTGTTACCCTAAGATGGTGAACAGACTATATTATCTCCAGTCGTTTATACGAACCTCCTTACCATTATTTAAACCAAAATGACTTTTACAACATACTGATTTCCGGTTTTTACCTAGCTAGTCTACTTAGGTTGCAAACAGTGAGTGTCATTTTTCTGCAATTTCCACCTTGGCCCAAACGCACTCATGTATTTCCTAACAATCAAATTTTTTCAGACCGTGTCTCACAATGACGTAATACGAAATAGGCGCTGGTGTTTTTCCGGCACTTAGGGTTCGTTAATTGGGGCGTGAAATTCAACAATATACGTGAATCGGTTCAGAGGTGAACTATTTTAACCGGGCGATAGGTCGTTTCTAGTCCTGACCAAATTTAGCACGTATTTCGAAAACGACACCAATTAGTGGAGAAGTTTTAAAAAGCAAAGACTTAGTACTTTTTAAATCATGTGAAGAATTAAGAATTCCAAAGTCATCAAATTTAGAAACTTTCACATTAGTGCGAAGTACAATTTTTGTTGCAATCTATAACAAACACAATGTATCATCAACCTGGTTGTGAAGATTCTTAGTGAGTAAAACAAATGTGCAGATATTCTCAGCTAACGTGAAGTGATTAACCCTCAAGATAAAGCATCATTTGGATATCAGTGAGGTGACTAGCTTGTCCGGATAGATTGACAAGTGAATGATATTAACCGAAGAAATTTCTGACCTAGTCGCCTGATTTAAAATGTAGGTTTTCGAAAAATTTGACAATAATTTGTGAAAAAAGTATTGGCTCTAAACACCAGATTACAGAAAACCTTTATTCTTATCATGCAAGATGAATATAGTCGACCACGTGCCTTAAAACGTGAAATTTGTGGCCTTTCCGTGATCACAGCTTACTTTGTGCGAAACAGGAATGACTCTGTGTAGTCAGGATTTTGAAATAGTTTATCTGCAGAGTTTTGAAACTTGCTAATTATTTTTCAACCACGTGGTATGCATATACGCATGCAATCTACCCGGAAAGAGGATGGATAAATAATTAAACAGAATATTGCCCTGTTTCTGAAACTCGTGTGGTTAATTCTCGCGCAGAAACACATATGGATGAATATACATGTATATATATATATGTATATATATATATATATATATATAGCGGAATGGAACCTCGGACTTCCTTGTGCAGTCATCTAAGGATATTTTAAAGGTGGATAATTTCAAATCATTTTAAGTGTTGAAAGTTAATGGGAGGTATTTGAACTGAAATGCAGAAACTGTACTGGATAATGCAAACTAAGCGGAGCAACGTTATTGTTTGAAGCATGACTTCTGTCCCACTCAATCCAGCAAACACTGAACTTGTACTGAATACTCTAAGATACAACAAGTATACAGTTGCTGAACTAAGGAGAAAGCCGAGAAAAGAGCAATAAATACTGAGAAGCTAGTTTGGCTGGCACATATGCCACTGAAGTGGTTGAATCTTGATATCTTAAGGAAAGTTTTGAAGCAATACCATTCGGCTCCCATTTGTGGCGCTTCAGATGAATGAAAAATCTGACACAACCAAACAACGTACACTATGGTTGCGACCAACACAAGATCTTCTGGTGCATGGGGATGAAGGCTGCCATGGAGTGCCTCCTAATAGAGCAATTTTCATGAAAATGCGTTGGCCTTGACGAAACTCTGAACCACAAATTTCCAGGGCGATTTTACCTCTGCTTAGGAGGCAAGGCAAGATTGTGCTCTAGTGTTAGCTGTGTATAATCTCTCTGTGATTTGTGTAGAAACGTTTTGTGATTCCGGAAATAAAATACTGATCTGCGACTCTGTCAGGACGGTCTCTTTTTATATTATGGCTGCCTCTCATGGCCAGCACTTTGCTTCATGCGTCGGGGGACGCCTACTGCTTTACGCTGCTTAGATTACGATGTCTGATTAGGCAAAGGTATAATTTTTCCAAATAACGGTATTAATTACGTCAGATTGTTCTACATTCAAAAGTATTCAGGAACTTGCTTACAATAACCTATCCCAAATTTACTACAGGAGATCTCGGACAATAACATAATGAATCGTTGTTGCTGTACAGAATTAACCTAACTGAGCACCGCTGTCATCACATGTGACAACTGGTATTGAACCAAATGTACCGAAAATGTATGCTGTCCGCATAAGTGAGACTTTGATTAAATTTTGAGTGTAACACTGAGGTTTTGGGACATACATATAAGCTGTTAAAACTTTGACGTTTTATCAACAACTCTCAGGAGTAGCTAATAGCGTTCATTTGCACTGTTCGACTAAGACTATTTGGATTCAGCAGTCAGATCAAATCAAATACAGAGCAACAAAGTTCTTCAGGAGATAAAAGTAAACATAACTGAGCACACATGGACTACGCAAAACGAACGTCTTACAAAGGCACCACAGAACAGCTCGGTATAAAATAAGGAGACCGAAATTGAAATCGACCAAGATTTTAACTTTGATAAGGTTTGCTGGCTCTGTACATTAGAAGCACGTAGCGTAGTGGCCTGACGAACTCTGGCATGATTGATAATGAAACGCAGCAAATTCCATTCTTCCAACACAGATGATTTTAAGCATCTGTTCTGCGCCAAAACCCATCATAGGCTCTATAATCCAGGCAGCTAGGTTAGAATTAGAATCACAGATCACCGAGCGGTTTTGTTCCTCAGCACAACTGAAGCAGTGGTGAATTGTTGAGGGTAATTTTGCATTCATTTCTACTCAACATTTGCTCAGAATCTTCTGTCATATTAGGATGCCCCTATACCAGTACCTCTGCAGCCGACCAACCTCTTCGCAATCCGGTTCCATCTGAACGCACCAGATAGCACGATAGATAGCACCACTGAAGAATTGTAATATTCCTCTAAAACTTAAAATTCCAAAAAGGTTACGTAAATATTACAGTGCTCATTTTTTGTTTCTTGGTATGCTTAAGTAGGCCTGAATAGGCATGGTCATGTTTTTATGTAAATCTTAATTCCTCGGGTTTGGCGTGGTCCCAGCAACTTGTGAGCAACAGTCCACGTGGCTCAGTGCAAACGTCTCTGGTTGACATGAAGTCAATTATATTACATCATTAAGTGCTGTTGATGCTACCTACATTTCGGATATCAGCTATCAATTCATAAGGGTGTGCAAATTGTGCTGAAAAGAGAAATCATCACTTACACGAGCGTACTGAGAAATATAGAGCATTTTATTGAGGAATCATTAAGTTATAAATATGGGCGTTATTACTTTGATGCCCACCGTGAAACCAAACACTTTGTTTACTTAAAGTAGGGAGAAGCCAAGTTTTGTAATTAGTGAAATACATCGTTCGGGCAGCACAATTATGCAGTTACTATTTATCTGTTCATGCACGTCTAACAAACTCTTTCTCAAAAGCTATTGGTACGCATTTGTTCTAACTAAGTAGAATGGTGGGAAGATGATGGAAAGACTTACCCTATTCTCGCAGTGTCCCATACGCATGTGTGCTAATCCAACATGTTTTGTTCAGTCGGAACCGTCTCTCGCCATGAAAAGGTTTGATGGTTTCAGAACAAAGTAATTTTGAAACCACTTGGAAGTGGCTTAAGGAATGCAGCAGTTGCGGACGCTTCTCATTGGCTAGTTGAGGAACCAATGGGAATAGTGTTGGGGAACAATAAATCGCTGTTGTGGCATGCTAGAATCCATTAGAGGGCTTTTCTTATTTGTGTTCGTTTGATGAAGCAAAGGAGATAATAATTTCATTCTACCGGATTTTCCTAGGTCTCCTCCTTTCCATTACAAAGTAGCATTTTTTCTGTGTGAAGTCAACAGATGAAACCTGAAGCATTAGCCTGATCGAACTTCAGGAATAGAGCGGGATAAACCATGCTGCTGAATTGCCAAAAATCTATGTGTAATTAGATTTCGTTGTCCTAACATGAAAAAGACAAAAATACTACTCATTTTTGCAATAAAATCCAACATGCTGCTTGGAGCCAAGTTCAATAAATAGGTTCTAAAACATGAGAATAAGTATTGATTAAGTTTAGAGTATTCTGCATTTGTTGGCAATGAAGTAAAACTAATTTTGTAATATTTTCAGAGCTAGATGATCAATAAGGCAATTGATATTTGTTTGTTGGACAAACTTATTAAAAGAAGCAGCCATCAACAAAATATGTGATATAATTTTTTTTGTGGGAACACTTTCGGGAAAATCTAACGCACGATTTGTTATTTAATCTGAGGATATGAAAACATTGCACGGTAAGACGTATAAACTTAATGTATCAAATTAAGTTTTTCCAAAAAAGTACAATCAAAAAGGGATTGAAAATTATTGTCGAAAGGTTAAATGAGCACCTCGATTTGTATTACTTTCGTGGTTGATGGAAGCAATTCCGCAACTCACCGCCAGCTGTTGGTCTTGTGCTCACGGTTTTATCAGTGCCACCTTCCACATTCGGTTAAACATTTTTCCAAGTATTCAGATACTGTTATAATTTGTTCTCATCAAAAACGTATAATCAGTTTACATAAATGTAAGTTGGGATGTGCTGCTGCACAAATTTTGTGTGCTGTTTCAATGTGAAAATCTTTCCAAACAACGATGTATTTTTTGTCAGTGAACAGACGATATTGGTTAGTTTTTTTGAAGCCCAACCTTTTGACCAATCCACTGGGTTTTCACCTGTCATTTTTCACTCGGTGCAAAATCTAACGTGTTTGCAGTTAAATCCTTTAAAAAGCCATGTAGCGCAGTCTTTTGAAACTATTCTAGACCAAGTTTCTCGTTGAGATTTAGCTGTAAACCGTAAGCGTGATCGCGGATTGTGAACGAATTCAACCATGAGAAACAAAGTTTCCTAGTTTTGGGACCCGACAGGTTTCGCAGTAAGCAAGCATGTGTGTTCTTCCTGTAATATAGAAGTTCGTTACCACAATTCATTTCAATTTTGTAAGTAGTATTGAACTTATGCATACGCTTATGTCAAACCAGGTTTAATTTAGTTGCTATTTATGTTCGACGGAACCAAACGTAACATATTCTGTTAGCCAAACTTATGGACGTACCATTCCGTCACCACTATGTACTGCTATTGAATGATATCAAACCGGTCTACCCAATAATCATGTCCTTGCTGTGGAGGCACTACCCGTGTCCGGAAAATAACATAGTTCAACTAATGCCGGACGTGGGAGAATACTAAGCAGCTGGGGTTAAAGTGAACTGAAAGCCGTTTTTACGGAAGATTTTCCGAAAATTGGAATACGCATGGAATCGCACTGTCCTAGAGTAAGTAGCTTGATATACGGTTTTCACGGATCACCTTCCCAAAACGAACAATCCTCACGGAGATCGTATTTTGGACTGCTCGGAAGGTTATTCATCGCGGGCTTTACCAGAGATATACGTGCATATATACACACACAGGCATGGCCACCAATGCCCATATATTTTGCTAGTAGCTCAGTTCTAATGCCTTCAGCTGGAACAGCTGCAATAGGAAAAGACAAAAACTTGAGGCAACCAGGGCACAGATAATTAATTTGTTCTAGTAATAGAACAAAACAGTGCTCACTAGGTTGAATCTGAGAAAAGACAACGCACTGTTTCTTCGGAAGGCTGATAAATTTTTTGTGAAGCCACTAAGGAAAAAAGAACAAAGCTTGATTTTCAAACTCTCGATATGGTTTTTTGTTGATTTGTTCGTTTTTTGGTTGGCCCTTAAACAATTAGACAGTTTCTTGGATAAGCTGATCAACTTAAGCAGAAGCAGTTTCACTAAAGCTTGTACACATCCACGTGTTTTTTATCAGGCCGGATTCAAGTTCCTTAAATGTTAACTTACCCTTTATAGTTAGGTTGACTGCACTGTTCTATATTTTTGTGCATCTCTAAAGACAATCCGGCCAGCTTGTTGAATTTGTTTTGTCTATTTTGACGCCGTGGATGTGCGAGTGTTGCAGATTGTTCTAACTATTGTCGATTATTATTATCAGGGTCAGGAGACATAATCGAAATAAATTGCCATACCAGTGGTGTATTATGACGTACGCTTAGTTGGAGTTAACATTTTCCAACAAGTATTCTTATCAAATGACGTTAGAGGATTTTTGCTAAAATAGATATATCCAGATTTTATTTGATACAGTTGGATATATAAGCACTCATATTGGCACTTTTGCTTTAATCCAAAAGGCCCAGCTAATAAGGTACATTTACCAGTAAATGTGAAATGCAAGCAACGAATGTATATCTGGTTAGATGAAATCACTCAAAAAGTGGCTATTCTGTATTGTATCTTATTGATTTTTGGTTAAGAAGATATGCTTATTACATTTGAAGTTGCCGCTTCTTGTTGGATAAAAAATAAGGATTTCCTCTACACTTCTTCCAGGTTATTTCTTCTCTTTTTGCATTATCCAAAATGTCTGGAAAGCAAAAGTTACCGTGTAGATGTTTTCCGGTTCCTTCGTTTGTCCAAGTTCTTATGCGTTTGGATTAAGAATACGGAAATTGTACAGGGAAACATGCGGGCGCTTCCTCTCCTAGCGTAAGTCAACCACACTGCTGTTCAACCATATGTCGCCAAAGGATATTATCAGATGAACACCACGAACGAAAGCAAACACGACCTTTGAGGTCCAAGAAGGGAGCTGCAATGTCTAGCGCATTTTACCCTTTGATGTAAGCGGACCAAAAGTATACGCACCATGACGAAGCTGAGCGGATTTAAATGAGAGTAAAATGAAATTTGTGTGCCATTCAAGGACTCGCTGTTTTAATCATGAAGCTAATATATTTATTAAGCAATATTTTAATGAAAAATATTTGGCGCACTAACTTTTTGAGGACTTCGAAACTTTCCATTATTAGAGAAACAACCACTGTTAGGTCTGACTATATTGCAATGGATGAAATGTGCTTGAACAGAAAGTAGATGGGCTTTTTTAGGCAATTTAGCCAGGCTATTGTTTTAGATTCTTTACAGAATCGGCAGTCAAAATTTGTAGACCATCAGACCGACTTTTTGCCCACTTTTTTGCCGTACAGGGTTTCTTTAACATGAATACAGTAGATGATTGAACCCAGCTGGTGATGTTTGGAACACAGCTAAAGAAGCCACTTCTTCTTCTCCTTACGCTGAGGATGGACTTCAGTTCTATAAGATAACTGTCATTCTTCCGGGTTCTGTTGTCCAACAAATTACGAAGGTGATTTACGCGAGATTTTTCCGGGAAATCGAGTGTCAAATCATTTGCTGAAGCGGGTTATGCTGTCGTACTAACAGGCTGCAACTACAAATCATTTCGCAGAATGCGCTAAAGTTAATATGTCAGCCAGCACCGATAATTTTGGTAATTTCCTTCAATTTTAATTTCACACTAGTTTTATCCAGCAACCTGTCAGGTCATAAATTATCAGCATTATCATTACCTAGTAAACACCCATCAACAAGCGTAAACCATTTGGTCTGCCTGGGTTTATTGCCGAAATTTCTTTTAGTTTAATGTGCAGGATGCTTAAAAGGACTATAAGACGCACAGGTTTACTTTAGTCTACCCGTCAATGAAAATTTATTGGTTGTTGGTTGCTAACACACCGGTCAGCTTATCGCTTTGCCAGTAAATACTGCCAGTAATTTGACCTAACGCAGAAAACTGCTCGCCCCTCCCAGTGTACTCTGGACGAGCACTGTCGCATAATCACAACAGACCCAATCAACAGTAGAACACGGTACAAGTTTTGGCTTATCTTTCCGAGACAGAACAAAACTACCTTCAGTGACTGTAATTTTGGTTCGAATTTGATTTCAGCGAGACAAGATGGTAAATGGTAACATGAAATCACTCGTAAGGAACACTAATACAATGAAGAACCTAACCTATGCTATAGACGCCACATTATGGAGAAGTCATAGGAACTTCATCAGCAACATTCCTAAGCTTGTGTTGGAGATAACTTATAAGTCCATGAACTTCCAAATGATAACGTTCCTTATATTGAATGAACTGGTATGGTTTTTTGAGTAGGTGAAATTAGACTGCCACCAGTTTACCTGCGAAAAACGGTGCAAAAATTCCAAGGGGGTGACAAAATGGGCATCAAAATACTGTAAGACCACTTAATGACAGGATTATGTGGAAAGCCTAATGGATATTACTTTCATTTTTATTCCAGAGTTATGCAAACCAATATGAAAACTGAACGAGTGTTTGTATGGGACATAATCCGATAGTTATCATTTCAGTTCAGTATTTTCATCCTCCTAATCATTGGGTCAAAACGTTTTGATTTCTGCACGCTCGGTATATCACTCAAACCCCAGAGGACCCAGACAGCACTGATTGCTAGCCAGTTCAAATTAAACCAGCCCTTAGTGGTATGTCTGATGAGACAGTATGTTTTACCTTGTTTGATAAGGTGAAATTGTGATATTAATAGGTTCCCGTTTTCTGTTACGTATGCTTCACAATATCCTCAACTAGTTAGCCTTGATGAATGATAGCCATTCAGTAGTATATACTTATGGGTAAAACTGGCAAGCAAGCAGTTGTCCAACCTTGGAGATTTACATTTCTCAAGATGTAACTAGATGCAATGTCGGTCAAGTGGACTTAACGCCTGTTTGGTCATAGTTACTCGGAAATGGTGCAATGTTCTAGGAACTTGTGAGTGCAGTAGGATACAGTTGGCCAGTGGATGTGGAGGCTAGACTGATTCGCCAAACTGACTAGATATTTGAATCGCGATTCGGAAATTTAGAAGTTAATTTCATGATCACAATCCAAACAATTTTATTTTTCGTTCTGCTGGTTTTCCGTTTGATTCCTTGTATTGCTCAGTGCTTGATCGATTTCTGTTTTCTTTGCTCTCAGAAATTGACAGATGTAGTAGAATGGAAGACGCGCCGCCAACAAACACTGCTGACTGCAACGGTGTATTTCAGAACCTATTATATTGGAAAAATCCGATAATCAAATCGATAGATAACTTTTCGCCGTTTATAAGTTGATTAAGTTGATTAAATTAGATAGTGGACAGAAAATTAAGTCATAATATACTTAACGTAATTTTCACTGGCTACTTCATATACACATATGTGTCATCGTACAAGAAAGTCTCCTTGGTATTGAACTATGAAGCTACCAGCTTTTAGATATGACTCGGAGTAAATTGACAGCACAAAAAGAGCACATTGTGGCATCTACCACAGTCAATTCGCATCAGATTCATAGACCCTTTGGAGGAAAAATGGGCAGGCTTATGCGCTTCGTAACTTTTATGTCTGATAGCTCACTCGTCATCAATGTCGAAGACTGTACTTTTTTGAGGAAGCAGCCAAATCGTTGAATTTAATTTTTAAAACTTGTGAAGCGATTTTAACGTCTTTCCAAGGTTACGGGCGCTTCTTTAGAGAACGGTTTAAATGGACAAGTTAAAGTCTGAGTGAAGTTTTATCCTGAAAGCGTTAAAAATAAACTAGACCGGTTGCCAAAAGTCTAGGGACACTTCCCGGCGGTCAAAATATACGGCGATCTGTATAAAAAAACTAGTGAGTGACAGTTAGACCATCGGCTATAAAGGGCAACTAATGCTTGGTAGATCTTGAGTAGCAATATAAATATTTCTCTCACAAAATAATGGTTCGTTTTTCCACTTGACGCAAGTTCGTCCTAGCCCCTACTTTAATAAAATGTTTGTTATCCGGAAAGCGTATGGAAACAGCGCTCGATTCCGCTGGGTTCGTTCACGGATACGTTTCTTACATGGGGAAACATGTTATTTTGCATTTATTTCTGTGATAAACGTCTCAACAAACTAAAGGATCCGACCGATTAGGCTTGGAAATATCGAAAAAAAAATAAAACGCTTTAGAGGTTGACTATGTTTTGGACAGCACTTTTGTGGAAATGCTAAAAGTTAACCGAATATTTTCACTTCGGATGCTGTTGGAGGCCGGAATTGCACCTATAATTGTGTACACATCTTGGTGTGCACGTATTACTGGAGTAAAAAATTCAGCTAATTAAATCGATAGGTGGTAATGCACGCTGAGATCCTTGTGAATAATTTTATTCGGATTGTTTTATATTCCAACATAACCGTGATAAAATTCGGACTGAATTGAACGATGTCTAACATACGCTTGTGCTCAATAAGCTTTGTAATTAATGATTCGCGTATTTCTGCAAAGCGGAAATGCGCCAGTGTGTAATCATGAAAAATCATTCTATGGACCATTTGTTCACCTCCGATGACACGACTGTAATATTAACTAATTGAAGGAAGATTTATAAAAATTGCTAGCCGAGCTGTATGCTATAAGACGAGTCAGTGTATACTTAACACGGAGGTAATAGACAATTCTACAGCAGTGTAAGTCAGAAAACCCGCATAGGGATTACGTGCAAGTTGTCTTTCCTCCACACTGCACTTTACTATCAAATAACTTACTAGATTTTGCTTTGTGTCTGCTCCTTCCTGATCGTAACAATACTGTGGCTACCCTCGATGATTATCAAAATAGCTCTTAAATACCTGACTCGTTGGGTCCGGTGGCTTTCGCTTATGCACGATGTAAGCCGACTGCCAAGTGATGAACGATTCACAGTGTTTGATTTGGCTAGATTCATAGGTGCGGATGGAACACTATTTTATACTTATATCTGAACTTACCGCCTTAACTTTGTGCACTATTTTTAACATTTGGGTTATGTTGTCTTTGTGGACTGGTTTGCCCACCCTAATACCCACAATTGTTCTTTCAAATTCCGTTCATTTTTTTCTTTTCTCTATTCATCCCTCAAAGTGTAACCCTCTCCATATTTTCAAGTTCTTTTATGTAATGTAGTCTGATCGCACCGTTGCTGATTGTTTTCCCGCTAATAGAGGACAATATTCAATCCTTTAAGTCCACCCAAATGCTCCATATTCTTCTTCAAGATATGGAAAAATATTTTGCCTTATTGTAACCGTAACGGTACCAGTGAATGGGGGACAAATTTCGACTGGTAGACCGTCAACTCATTAGAAACTTCTCTTAGTTATCGTTCCTTTTCTCCAATTTCTGAGACGGCGTTGTGGCTTGCATGGCGTCTTGCTTATTACGGATCCATCTTTTGAGTTTGATTTTCACTCATTCTCCTTTAATTCTGACCATAACTGTGGGTATTGTTGGCGACTTCAACAAAACAGTTCTGTGTACAATTTAGTTTATTTAACGGTGCTTTTCAGAACTGGATACCGCGTAATTGCTATTTGACATGCAATCGGCATTGAGTACAATGAAAAACACCATTTCTGGAGGAATACGACTTTCTGGAATCAGATGTATGCTTTATAACTGAAACACAAATGTGAACGTAGTTATTAAGGCCCTATAAGTTGTGCTTACATCGAAAGTCACAATCGTGAGATGTGTCTGATGGAAAATGTGAAACTGAAATAAAACTCAACTAAGCTTGTAATTATCTACATTTCCGCTGCATATTTATATGATAACAACTCAAAGCAGTTGATTTCTAGAGGAACGTTTCAACGTTTGGTTTCTTTAAAGAGTTTTCAAGTAAAGTGTAAATTATGTTCTGAATTAAAATAAGTTTTCAATCACTTTAGAATGCTCTGAAAGATGTTTACCAACAGGATCAAAAGTCCTAACTGCTACTCACAAAAACACTAAAGTTTTTTGGTAGTGTGAGGAGATTTGGGATTTTTCTGGAATTTCGTCCTTGTAAGTAAAGCCAATCTGTGACCGCGTGATGTGGATCCCGTGATTGAAGGATGAGCGGCGCTATATCCTGTCTAAGTGCGAGTTAATCACACTGCTGGCCAGCCACTCGTGGCCAAATGGTTAAGTGTTCAAACTACTAGCCAGGAGGTCGCGGGTTCGAGACTCTCCCGAGTTTCGTGAGATGCGCATTGCTGATGATTCCCAATAAGGATGAAACAGCTGTACAGTGCAACTCGGCTTTTTAGCATAGAATGGCTTCACTTGCAGGACGAAATCTCTACAAAAAACCACTAAATTTTGCTTACCACACGGAAATCTATCTGATTTTAAGTTACAAGTTTAATGGGTGTATTTCATAGCATCAAATGACCATTCCACGTCTATTGGAGGAACTGAACCAACCTGACTGATTTTTATAAATCACTATCAATAACTGATTGTTTGAGTAAACCAAACTAAGGCAAACATCATTAAAACACTCACCTTATGTGGTGTTCATCCAATCCATAATGTGTTTCTTGTTTGCCCATCATTCATTCATAACCTACAGGCTCATTTCCATAAAGGACGACATTATGATTATTTGTTAAAACGATTGACACGGATGTGTGGGAGTTCCGTTGTGTCACCTAAACCTTAGTTCATTTGTTCTATGTACCTGAAATAAATATGAAAGGTTTTTCAAAACTTTCTCTGCCAACATATAGTAAATTTGGAAGATAACACAGCACCCTAATGGTGCAGTTAACCGCCATTTTTTTCGGTTCATTTGGATGATAATTACTCAGCTGTTCTTCCAGCGCACCAACAATTTACAGACCATTTCGTTATTTCCAATGAACTTCGTCTATTTATTTGTTACAGATATGGTTACCATATCTGGTGGTCCCTCACTTATGATGAGCAATTGCAATTTGGTGTAGTCAAGTGTTATGTTTTATGTCAACGACCCCCAGTTAGATCCAAGATGACCCCAAAAACTATTGGTTCTTAGCCCCGTTTGTCAGACTTGGGTACGGTTTTAGTCGAAGTAGACAACTATAAATAAAACGGTGAACTCTATTATTAAACAACTCAAAAGCAACAAAGCGTTCCAGGTGGATACAAATAAGGGCCTTGTTGGTTTGTCGTAGCAGCAGTAATTCATCTTAGGCGAAGAAGGGATAAAACTCAAGGCCAAAGGAAGCGTACCCTGCGATGCTTAGTTTTATAGACGCTTTGGTTAGTCATCAGATATTGTCTTGCAGGTGATGGTTTACTTTGCAAGCTATTCTCAGGGCCTGATGGCGTAGCCAGGAAGCTTGTGAGTGCTTTCACGGATTTTGTCCTTAATTACTCAGTTGTATATTTTCCAGATATTCTTTCTGATAGCCGAGCCGTTCCTTGCTACAAGGAAGCAGAAAACACGAAGGGACAAACATACCCCGGAATTGCATAAAGGGTTTTTCTCTAAAGCTGAGGCAGATTCGTAGATTATCCCCGAACTAGTGTTGCGCTTTGCCAAAAATCGAAAGATCTAATGGCCCTCATGGGCGCCGCCTATATTTGAAGACTTGATAAAACATGTTTTTAAAATAGCTGTGCTAGCTATCGAAGACTTCAATAGGGTGTGGGGTGTTTCAGGTTACCACCACTGTAAATTACATCAGAAAACGTCAACGTATATTGTGACATCTCAGTGAGTTTTGATTTCGTATATATTTATACCAGCATATCGATACGTGGTCGCTAAGACCACATTCTCACACTATCCAGTGAACTTACCTCCAAAGGAGCTTTTGTCCTGTTTCGGCTTCCTAATAACGGAAAAGCGATCGCAAATCACCCGTGAAATTTTGTAAGACTCACATGAGATTTAAGTGCAAAACCAAAAAAAATATATTAAACATCCACACGATGGCATCACAAGTCAGTTTTTGGTCCAAGAAATCCACTGAAAAACGTTCACATGGTTTATAGTCCAGCTTTTGCTCCTCCCATCATTCACTAATCATCTGATATGATTTATCCTAAATAGCTTCCATCTACAGGGGTAATTGTTTCTGCTTCCACTTTCTGTGTTCTTTTTGCAGAAAAAATAACTGTGTCCAGTTTACATCTGGATCGTGATTGGATTGGAAGGGAATTACCTCATATTACAGAGGGTATTTCTGACTGATCCATATCAATCAGCAACATGCTCATAATGGTACGCCTTTTTCTGATCAACATCATATCCCTCAATCGAGAAACAGAGAAAAATTCCATAGTATTCAATTTTTTTCGGAAAATAAAAATTTTCCATGAGAGTAATGCAACTTGGTCTGACTTGTTACACCAGTTTGTAAACACTTTTCCGTTTTGTGACGAAACAACTAAATCATTCAAGATCAAACTCTAACCAATTTTTTACCTAATAGTGCCATGAAGTATTTTTGGCCTATCAGTTTAATAGCAGCTGAAGGCTTTCCGAGTTAGGTTAGCGATGAATACAAACGCCAAAACTAAGTTGACTTCCAAATGTATGGTCGCGGCTTACTAAGTGTGCACAAAATGCCACTTTAAGTAGGCGCGGCTTGAGATTTTATCAGTAAATGTTTCGCCAGTCTATTTAACAAAATCGTTTACAGTATGAAAGACAATAACCAACGTGGCGAACGATTTACTCGGCATTCAATAGTAAACTCACTTCTGTAGTAGGCATTGAGGATGGTAAATCTTTGATTAAAGCCGACAGTTTTGGTTTTACTGAGAGCCTAATTGGCGGCTCGATAGCTGTGGTTTATGACTCATAACATAGTACAGACCATGGTGGAAGAAGCTGAACTTACAATAGCTAACGATTTTTGTATATTTTGATATTTGTCATGTTTATTTACTACTAATGCAACTTAATTTATTGCTACTGCATAAAAGCATTTACCTTAAAAAAAGACAGAATTTCGATCGTAATCAAGAATTTTTAGGTGAATTTCTTGCGTGTAAATATGCATGGTTGACTGGTTTGTTTCGAACTATCGATCTTTCATCTTCCTTCTGGATTTCCAAAGAAGAGGAATTCTGGTAAGCTCGTAACAGTTTTGGAGCCCGGAAAGTTTTCTCCATATCAGGAGAGATACAAAAATCGTTGCGCAGCCTGTCTAGTTCAAAAGATGGTGCAAAAACAATATGGTTTCTGCGAGTTTGTGTGATTTGGGACAACACTTAGGTCAGACAAACGCTAGTAACTTTAAGCACTTTCAAACATGAACCGTTATTTTTCAAAAATGCTCACAATAAATTAATTTTACTTCCTCATTTAACCTTGATTCCTTTTTTGGACATGTTGGAAATGATTTACACACCCGTGAATACTGGGCCTATCGCGATTTATGACTGGCGCGTTAATTCGGGACTCATCAAGACAACTGCGGTTGACCATGTTTGTTGTTCATTGAACATGCACCAATTTCAAACTAAGTGCATGGGCTCTGGAGCTCGTTCTTGAGATATACGATTCATTATGTTTCATAAGTGACGAACATTTAACACGGAAACTTTATTTTGATTGTGATGTTGAATTGTCCTGCGTCCCTTGTAGCGGCTCAACGATGCTAAACACCATTCACCATATTTTATTACAGTAGGCAGAAACTAAAGGCACATATATGCTTTCCTATCACATGGATTTAAACAATTTGGTAGCCAAAGTTGTCGAGTACAGAACCCACCACGCTTAGTAATCCCATGCGCGAGCGGACAGGCCAAAGCCCCAGTTGTGTTGATTCCAGTAGATGATCTCTTCCTTATATAATGAGCGTTTTCTTTGGTGCAGCTATAAGCTGGTGTAATAGGTGCAACAGTTAAGCAGTGTGATAGACCTATTTCAGTTTTGGTGAGGTAGTCTCTAGTTTGAAGACGACATCACTGTGAAACATGTTCGCACTATAAAATCTACATACATACAATACACTTTGGTATTCAAATCGCAAAGAATGCGTCCATTAGGTGATACTTCGGGAAAACAGTCGAATTGCTGGTGTTAGGGAGATTCACGTGAGAACTTTAATTCATTGTACCAAGCATAACTGACTAACAAAAGCACAAACTGAGCGAGTGAGCCTCTGTTCGTTGCTCAGCGTATCCAACATACCTGTAACTCTTTTTCCGAGTAGGTTACCTGTTTTCTTCATCTGTCGGAGAAAAACCGTTGGGCAGCTAATGCACTCAGAAGATCAACACAGGCCAAACGCCTCCTATTAACACACGTCACTTTACGCTTCATAAGAGTCTGTTCCCATCAAGCTATAGATGAATATGTTACTATTTTCTATATCAACTGTTTTGTGCAGCATAAGTTTTGATGCAGCGAAACTAGGGTATTCTGTCGTCATTCAGAAAAGCTTATTTGCAACCACGGAAAGCCAAATCTGAGCGTAATTCATGGGGGCCATCAAACACTGAAGAATGTGTTGAGAATGTACAGAGGGGCAAGGCATCTACGTATATATAATTATCATCTTGAATCCTATAACTCATGGATTCGACACTCAGCAGTTCATACATTGACGAAACAAGTGTTTGGAACAGCGGCAGACTGCTCTCTGTGGTTGACAACGTGTCGCTGGGAAATCACTGAGATAGTTGTCTAGTCGTCACACAGTACTCGTAAGGTTGCTGGAGACTCTTCGACACCCATGACCAGTTTCACCCTTTTTAGGTTTCGTCAGGTGGCTGTATTCCTACTGTTTCGATTAGCCTTGTGCTCCACTTGAACGTTAGACAAACTCAGCCGGATTCACTTAGGTATTTGTTCAACCTCCTCTGTAGCAGGTTCTTCTCGCAAACTTTGAGGGGCAACCCTAAGCTAACAGTATGAACACAGAAGTCAATTCTCATTAACAAACCCTAATAACTATAATAACGGACTATAATAAGCACGAAACAGCTATGAAGTGGCTTTTGGCTGACCTTGCAGTAGAGAAATGTCCAAATGTTTTCACTACCAACGATTTATCAGTGTGTGGAAGGTGGAATAAGTTTACAAGATGAATGAAACTTCTATTTGAGAGATTGCTGCTTGTTAAACATGACCACATGATGTGTTGCTATAAATTCTCAAAGGGATGGCTAATCACACTCCTAATCAGCCGCTTGGGGTCGAAAGTGTTAGTATTCTAACTACTAGCGGGAAGGTCCTAGTTTTCAGATTCCTTTGACTTTCGTGAGATGCGCACTGCTGACGGTCCCAAGTAAAAATGAAACAGCTGTACAGTATTTTTCGTTTTTTTTTTAGGTTAGAGGCATTTGCTGATAGGCTAAAATCCCAATTGGAAATGACCAACTTTCCTCACGCTACCATCTACTAATATTAGGTTGTGTATGAGTGATTTTTTTAGTTGTTTCTTGCGATTCCATCCCGTGAAACATTCGGCAGTTCTCACTGAATAATCTTGTGGGCAGTTAGGACCAGGTAGACGTATCATCTGTAGGAACCATATTGTATCGTTGTGCAGAATTCTGACCGTCTGTGAGCAACCGGAAACGCTGTTGTATACACGAAAGTGCGAAATCCCCTGTTGTTTGTTTGTTTGACCCTACATAACCACCAAAACACAGTCGAATAACATGAATTTATTTTGCCCACACGTAAAAATCACTACGGTTTGTTTCATCTGTCACAGAATTATTTCGCGGTGTTGTCTTACACTCCTGCTTATTCCCAATCTGCACCACAACCAGCAAGCAAAAACCCACACAAACAGAATGTGTTTCTGCACAACAGATTCCAAGCGCTAGTTGTGACAGGTGAAGCACTTGTCGGGACCTACTGGTGCTTCACGGGAAAAATCACGGACCGCCTACATTGATTTGCAAAAATCAGATGTACGTTCATGTGTGGGATTCAGATTTCCGGTGTGCCGACACCCGGAAAATTACGACACCGATCCAATCAATTAAAGGGAACATCGGATCACGTCAGACTACGAGGAGATAAGATTACTGAGTTTTTGTCAACACTGATTTCGATTTATCAGACAAGAAGCAAAGCATAGGAGTGGCATACATGGAAGAATACAAAGAAAGACAACAAGTTTCTGTAGAATCCCTAGTGCAATTCTTGTCTTTTTTTGAGGTTACCTTTGGCCATTAAATTACTTGTTCTATAAGATTCAACTTACTTATTGATTCAGTCTTATTAAGTTGTTTGCGCTAAATTTTAATTCATCATACACGACAGAAATTTACATAACCACTAAATGTGTGGTTGAATTAACTGAGGCAGAGAAATTTGGACAACCCTCTTGTATGATGTTATTCAAAAGCTCATAATGGACAACAAATGAGCAAGGCGTCTTGTGCTTATGCTGTTGGAGTTCGACAGTGAAAACTTTGCGGCCCGCACACCCTTCTCTCGGCTTCGCAGCCTACACTTCGCTGTGCAGAGACTAGGACTGAAAAAAGCCGGCAGGTGCTATTTACTTTTCTCGTTCTCCCATTTCTATCTTACTCAAACCATCTTTCATGAGAAAGCTTCCGTTTACGCTACGACATCCCCAGTAGCCGACACCTACGAACTTGATCAGCCGTCACAGTGACATATATACAGGCTACGTGTTTACGAAATTTCAGTATTCTAGTTGAGGTCGAAAGTTAGAATTTAATTTTGGGAAGCCGTCTCTCAGAAATACTGATTCCTGGCTTCAGTCAACAGAGAGTCCATTTCGCAGAGATGGAACCCTCTTTCTGGGGGAAGCCGTCTCTCAGAAATACTGATTCCTGGCTTCAGTCAACAGAGAGTCCATTTCGCAGAGATGGAACCCTCTTTCTGGCTTTTAGTGACTCACAACGCTACGCTATGCTGTGCGGAATGGCTGCTTCCTTCGACACATGTCCACGATGCCTCACACTTCTGGATATCGGAACCATGCATCATGTGAAATTCAGTTATCCTATATAACCAGACTTCTGAAGAACAAAATTTGCCCAGGTGAAATCTTGGTAAAGATATTTAGGGACTGCTTTTTAACGGACCTTAAACATCCTCAAGAGCACTTCCACTCATCATTGGACGCTGAAGTTGGGTGGTTATATGCTGTCACCGTTATCCGATCTGACAAATATGGTACCCTAAATCTTTGCGGCACTGCCACTGCGCGAATTCATAAAAAGAGAAGACTTGTGGAAAAAAATCACGGGATCTTCTATCTATAAAGAAGTTGGACTCAGCAGATGTTGACGCTACGCTTTGCTTTGGAACTTCGTTGAAGGTTCCGGCAACTGACCGCCACTTGACATATTTAACAGATAATGTCTTTGATCTGATCCATAAGATGATTCTTCCAAGTCTCATGAGAGCCTAGGACTCCAGCAGAAAAATCCATATCCAACTATATGTGGTAGAAATTGGTTTTCAGCAGGGCTACCTGCTTTTTTCTATGCCTTCTAACGTTGCGAGTGAATCGAAAATGCTGCATTTCTTCAGCGATCTTCATAAAATGGAGAAATTTCTTGAAAACTGAGTTGCGTATCTTAATCACACTAACGAGAGCGTCCTCCTCTAGCACAGATCAGCAAAACCGCAGATGCTTTACTGTGGGAGATGAAATCTTTCAAAACTATCCTTCAATCACAAACATAAATATTTAATACTGTCCATTTAGAGTGCTCGAAAAACCCGTAAACCGAGATGATTCCTTTATACCTGTGGTACCCATCATCCTTCTAATTGAGCAAGCACGGCAAAAATAGACATTTGCCCTGATAGTGTCCAAAATATCTTCAAGTCTCCAAAATAAGTTTTATCTGCTCATCTTGCCCTTATGATACGTACGTAACTTTTACATCTGATCCATTTAACTTTGGGACTCGGACTATTCGATATCTGATGCTTACCACGAATAGTGGGCTTGCGTTTCAATGAAAGATTTTTGAAAAATAATATGAGAACGGTATTTCGGTTATTTACGCCTCTTCAAATTGTACAAGCTCATCGAAAACCAAATTCTGAACTATCACTGTCGCCACCGTCATACTCACCGGAGGACAAGTGAATACTTGCTTGTCAAAAATTAGTGCGGACCTAAACTGAGTCTGTAGGGAATCTAGGTTTTCAAGCGAGCGGACAGAGCCCGGGTGACGTTGTGGTCGGTACTCGCCGTTGATCGTAATTTAAGGGCAGCAGTGACCCGCGATATACTTGAGCCAATCCATCCTTCTACAAAAAAGATTCGTGGTAGAGAAGATTAATTCGAGTTAGTATTGAAGTTGTGGCTGAGACAATTCGCAACTAATTGACCACATCAGTCAACAGAAATGATGGGGGATGGGTATGGTGTTTTACTTAGACGCGCAAATTTAAACTGAAGCAAAAGAAAATAGGCCTGCAAGCAGGTAGACTTAATCATACGGTCACCAAACTATGTAGAATAGAGGAAATCAGTGGTGTAGTGCATAACCCTATATTATTCCTGTTATCATTTACTGACAGAGCCCTACTTACTATAGTCTTGTCTAGAAATTCTGATGATCATGTGAACCGCTTGACTAATGTGCAGAGTGCTTTACAGGTCTTTATAATTGTATCATAAAATTATTGTTTCTTTTACAAAATGAACTAATTTTTTTCAACGGTTTATAACTATTGCGAACATTATATATGTGCGCCAGTCATTTAAAGCTCGAACTGGACTCAGATCATTGTGCTGAAGTATCCAGCTTCATGAACAAGGGAATGTTCTACCGCACCTATAAGGCAATCATGCACCATTAAAGTAATGCACTGCAGTCATTCGATTCACCATAAATCATTCTATCAGCCGAGATATTTTGATTGCTTCCCACTCTGACACCCGCGTGTCTGCCTCTAAGTTGATTTTTCTAGATTCACACCCTGCGTACTGGCGCTCACATAGCTAGAAGGTCATAATTGGACATTTCTATCGTATTTGGTAGAATGAAGAATTTGCTAGCGTCCTGATATCCAACGGTGAATAGTTTCCGGATAATACAGAGGAAAAAAGGGAGAGACTGTTTATTAAGTGTTCACATTGAGAAAGATTCATAGGCACATTTAACATGGATGCACAAATGAGTGAAATGATGGGTCAATAAGCGGACAAGCAGATACATTCATATATATATATATATAT
>NW_008751873.1:762574-784488 GCF_000715545.1 Opisthorchis viverrini | reverse complement strand
TATATATATATATATATCGATATATGCGAATGGATGGGTGGATAGATAGAGAAATATTTGTGGTCTTTTGGCGGAAAATTTAGACGGACTTTTTGAGATATACTGAGCATCTATCTATTGACTTTTATTGCCTCAAAAGAGATTTCGTTGACTTGCCTTATTAAGGTAATCATTGTCCTGGGATTTCTGGATTTATGTTCGCTTCTGTCCACGATGTGTTGAGTGAGAACTCTAATTTTACTGGGTTGTACCAGAATTCAAAGTTTACGTTTTAATTCCTTGTGTCATTTAAGTTTCCTTAACTCGAGTTGATCCATCTTAGTTCCATATTGGAAACAGTTTGACTTCCAATATTGATTGAAGACTAGGTCTATTGTGTAATTCTTGGGGGTGGATTGTTGTCAAACTGGAAAGCAGCTTCCCGGAAGTTAATCGACGGCGAACAACTTTGCTAAATGACGTTCCCAGGCAACTGAGGAAACTGTGCCCGTGAGAGGCTAATCTTCAGATCCCAAGAATGAAAACCAGATGCTAAGGTTTAAAACACAAACAGATATGAGTACTAAAGAAACATTTTTGAATAGCAGAAGTAGAGGAAGAGGCACTCTCATATCAAACAAATTTGCGCACGTTCATGTCTCATTCGTTCAACGTCTAGTTACGTGCGCTGAAATATAACGTCCACGGTCACGAAAACTGCTGAAGCGGCCAAAATTATGTTCCTTTAATTCAGTACAGCCGCATCAAAATAAGACAAGTCGTATAACTTTTGCAAACAGAAAATTGTTCTGCCTCGAAAAATATCTGAATATTTTCTTTCGGATCAGTGCACATCACGGTTTTGACTGTCCATTAGGTCAAGCAAATACGATTTAAGCATGGTACGTGACTCATTAGACAAACTCTAGCCCAGAATCTCGGTTACTATTCTCTGAAGTGCAGAACACTGTTCCACATTGCAAATTTATTAGACAAGACCTTTGGGTGTTATAGTTGAATTCGTGCAGTTGACAATCGGGAAGCATACAGTACAGTGGTTTGTGCATAAGGCTTCATTATGAGCGAAATCCAAAATTGTATTGAATAATCCAGATGAAAGAACCGATGGAATACTTGATGGTAATTGTCAAAACATGGGTGTTTATTGTGCATGATTCTCGTTTTTCGTCTAGTTATCTACCTTGGTGTTTTGCCGACCCTGGCGAGCAGATAAAAAAACATCTGAGCAACCACCAGTCATTTTGAACTCAGAATTACTCTTGTTGTCAGAACCTGCAGGTTCCGCAAACCAGAGTTGCTGAACTGGTACATACAAATTAGAATGCACAACGTTATCAGGTCCAAATATGATGGTCCTCTTTGACTGAGTGCCGCGACATCTCCCGAGTTTGGTCAAAAAGTGTGGTGCTGCCTTGTTCTATGTCGGCATTAATGCTCCTTTCGTGCACTGCCACTATTGTCACTGTGTTGTTTCGCTTGAGTGTGAGTTTTATTCTGAACCGGTGTCCCACCTGATGGCTATGACTCTTTTTGGCGTGTGCCCAAAATAAAATTCAGAAGATCCCCGTATTTTCTGGGTCTTTTGCTAATAATTCCAATTTGTCGGTAGCACAACCTAGTGAAGAAATCTAACACGTTGTGTTTACCAGCCATTTTAATAGGTTCTTAATCCAGTACACTGGGATGAATTGCAGTTTTTAACCTGAATGTGGAGGAATTCTGCAAATGCTAAGTTTAGAGACCTGTCTAACTCTATAGCCGAGTTCACGCCTTTTCCTCCAAATGACAACAAAATTTGTGAGAATACATTTCATGAATCTGCTGAACTGTTACCTGTGGTAAATATATCCAGTGATTACCAGATTCTTATACGTAGCGCCAACATAAAGTCAATTTTGAACGCCTTCCATACCTCGTACCTCTAATTTTGTCACGGAGAAATCAAATACAACTGCGCTTCGTTCATTGCTTGTTGGTCTGGTGGTGAGTCGCGTTTAAGAGCTTGAGGGTGACAGTATCGGTGCGAAACAGTGGGAAACAATTAAGAACTTCTGTCAGCAGTAAGAAATGGGAATCGTTCGACAGTTTTCACAATTGTTTCGCAAACATCGTGAAAAACCCGTTTATTCCTAGTTAATACCTTTACCACGTCTTGCACTTTCCAGTCTCAATGTGCGCACTATGTTGTTGAGGTATTTTGTCGCTGCATTCTGAACGCAGTCTAAAGTAGACCACTGACCCTGAATGAATACCTAGACATTCAAAGCTCGCCGCTTCTCATCTCGCAAAGAGTCAGATCGACTTCACTGAAATTTGTGTAAGATATGCATGCAAAACATACAGGTTTGAAAATACGCCAGCCGACCAATGAGCCCTTGAAATATTGTGCAAATGTCAGCGTTCATTCATGGGATGTATCTTTATACAGTGTTGTTTTCTAGAGCGAATCAAGCAATAACCTTGGCATTTAGAGAATACTGTCATGCAAAAAATACCCATATATTGTTTTTGCACCATCGTAAATAGACTAAGCACCCCGCTAAATTTCTCACTGTTGTCGTCTATGTATGACATCCAGTGACGCGGCAATGCTGTATAATCCTGTAGGTAAATCTCACTCATCAGAATGACGGCCTCTGTTGTTTTTTTACCCTGGCGTAAACAGAATTAAGTACTGACCAAAAAGAGAAGTCTTTGGTTTTCGAAATTCTTTTTTTTCCGTTGGGCTGTTCCCCGTTTACTGCGGTTCTCATGTTTATAGATCTTAGTGAGGGAGCACCTTTTTATTGAAATTCACCATATGAATTTTGACAGGTCGGAAATTCTAAGGACGTTTTGCCAAATTCGACGACTTATACCCAGTGAAACAGGCTTATAGCTAGAAATTTCAATCGAATAAGAGCCCCTGCTTTGAACCAAAAAATCACTTTTCAGTTGAAGTGCTCTTTTTGAGTTGTTAAAAGTGCTGAACGAACCAACAGTTGAATAAAAGAAAAAAGCTTTTACACATTGTTCTAGGTAGCATATTCTTAGGTATTTGGACGAAGCGTACTTTTTGATCAGTACTGTGCGTGGTATTAGAAGAAACTTGATACAAAAAGAACCCATATTCTTGGCGGTGTGTAGCGATTCAAGGATATGACTCTCTTGGGTGTGCATTGAATTGGGCCCTGAACAAGGCTGATTCGCACTCAGAGCTGTCATTATACCGTTACACAGTTTGGCTACGAACAGCTGGCAAATGTTAAACACTCTGTTAGCAAAATACACTATAAAGAAAAAAAATTGTTTGTAACTAAGTGTATTTTGCTAATTTCTTGCAATTTGTTTTAAAGTAGAACATAAGGTAGACGAAAACCTGGGGACTGTGCCTGTCCGATGAGCCTCAGTTAGGGCGAAACCGGTCTTGGTGTTGGAAGTGCACAAGTAATTCATTTAGTCGTAAACATCTTACCGCCAATTTGTAAGCAATCGTATGCTTCCTATTAGGATTCAAATGTGCCGTATTCATTTCTTAAGTAAACATTATACACTGATAAACCTGATAAACACTGGTAAACACTGACAAACCACCATTGAAATCGTAAATGGAGTAATTCTTCAGCTAGGTGCCTTTGAAATTACCTAGCAAAATGGCGGAGGAATCATATCAGGAAATTCGTGTGCACTTGGAATTTCATTTTCCAACACAACAAAAAAATACAATTTACAAATTCCAATGAGCATTCACGTGCTGATTAGATAAAACCAAATGCGATTTTTTCAAGATTTGACAAATTATTTGTAGTCTTCGAATTCACGTTATGCAAATCGCTTCATGTACTCTTTTGCTTGTTGTTCCACTTACTTCAATTTACTGGTTTTTTCTGACTTCATTTGTGGCTACACGTTAATATTACAGTACCCTTGAACAAAGGAATGGCATTTTTCATAGAGGAAACTACTCACAAGATTGCTGAAAAATCTTTGACAGCCCGCGACCGGTTTTGCCCTTCTTGGGGCTCATCAGGTAGGCGCAGATCCCGAGTATCCGTCAACTTTATGTTCTACTTGAACCATAATAGGACTGTTTTCAAGAAATACACTTATTTGCAAATCAATTTAGTTTTCACGAGACACTCAACTGAATCTCTCGTTTGTGATATTATACAACTGATTGTGCTGCACACAGGCCGCCTCATGATTTAGTTGGCACGATATTCGAGATATCGCAGTTTATTTTCATAGAGTAAACTACTCAAAAGGTTGCGAAAAACTCCTGTCGAAAAAGAACGGCTATTTTTCATAGAAATTCTTGGATTTACGCATCGTGGCACCCATCCAGGATTTGCCAGAAAAAGCAAGACATACTAAAATATGGTACAACTTTGTCAGCAAAAAACCCAAATATTGAAAGCAGGAATTAAACGTATATTCATGCAATAAAATTGTTACTGATAAGACGTTCGACCATGAAACCCTGTATAGGGTAAGAGTTTTACGTATCCTTTATTTTCATAATACCGTGTGCTGCCTTTGTTCTTTGCTCGCTTCTCTATATGATGTTGCTAATATAAGCGGGTGAATATCATACGAATCAACGGTGATTTTCCCACCTGAACTACGTTTGCATAAACCAACCTTAGCATAAGAAAAAACCCATCACACTTCATACTGGGTTGTGTTTTACCTACTTAAGAAGGATTTCACTTTTGTGCTCTCGTACCTTCCTCAGACTGTCGATGATTAGACTAAACTCTAGTCCACGTATTCGCAAGCCTGATTTTCGTGCTAAATTTTGAGCTGTTTGCGCACTAACTTTTGTGCAGCCTGCTGTTCACGTCGTAAGATTTGATTACTCTCATGACTCCTACCACTCGTTACTTAGTTGGACTTTAATCCTTTAACAGTTAATTTGCTTTTTCCGACCAAAGTTTCTTGTTTTTTCTTATATACGTGTGACAAGAAATAATAAAAAATAGACGTTTACTCTAGTTGCATTGTTCTGAATCTAAAAGCTCCCAAGCGATTTCATAGCACAGTTCCTAAGGTATCTGCAGTCCTACCTTTTGTTTGTTAATTTTAGCTTGATGCCCACTTTTGCCCTACGTTTACCCCATCATCATGCGTGCCGCCATAAACTGATCTTATGTTTTACAGAAGTCAATTTGTGTCATGTCAGACAACTTGCAAAGAGAAAGCAGCCTTGAAGGTTCTTTCGACAGATTTAAGGGAAGTTCAAGAAATGTTTTTTTAAGGATAAAGGAACTCGCCAAAAAGAAATAAGTTCTACTATCGGAAACTCTGAAGCACCGTTTTCAATGGACCAAATGGTTATGCATGCATTTTACCTGATGGAATCTTGAATAAAATTCAACAAATGTGCTTTCTGAACAACTGCTAATGGTTTATTAGTCAGCCACCGTTTGAATACTTATGCCCTAAAAGTTTGATTCAAAAGCTTACTGTTTAGTGTTTTTCTTCAACACATGTTGCCAATAGTAAATTTTTATACCTAATAATAAATTTCACTCGAAAGAGGACATATGACAGCATGTCAGCAGCTTAAAAATGAAACTGATGCTGCTTTATTTGTACAATGTCCTATATTTCAGCATTACTCAGTGCTATGTACCATGAAAGAAGCTGTTAAACGCTGGTGACAAATTATTGCCAATGTAACACTTGACATAAATTGGAATACCAGACGAAACACTGTTAATCGAGATTATCAAAACGAAGTTTGATACGGGATGTAAGAGACCCCCTCAAAAGTGAGTTTTGTGGATGGTGAATACAGAGTCACCGGCAGGTTCCTCTCTTTGACCAATTTTTCGGAACCAACTATTTCTATGAGTATCTGATTGTTGGTTGCGGGGAACAATGTCCGTTTTGATTTTTTAGACATGTTTGGCATTGGTGAGCCCACTTTCTTGTCATCGTGCGTTTTAGATCATTTTAAGCAGGTACACCATTGTGGATAATCTTCTCCGGAGGTTGAATCAGGCAGCACACTGTTGTTTGTTGATTTGTAATTGAGTCAAACTTGTAGGGATTAGATCAAACAAACATTTGACCAACGAAGCCGGACAAACACAGTTGTCCTCTTTTGAATCATCGAACGTTCCTTCGCCTCTGATAAATATGTGGGATTTCCTCAGTTGAGCCCATATAAAATAACCTAGGCTTAATCAATCTGGCAGGATCCCAGCCCTCGTGCAGATAGTACGGCAAATGTGCACACGAAGAATGCTACAGCTGAGTGATTATCGTACAATTATTATAATCTTGGTAAGACATAGACCATGAATTCCGCAAAGTTATGGGGAAAATGTTTTCTATTGATGGGAGTCCAGGTAACAAAACAGTTATTTTTTTCATCCGGTTTTCCGTCAGAATGAAAATCGAAGATTTTTTGATGAAGACAATGAGAAATGAAAACTTCGACGTGTTACAACGAAAAGAAAAATTACATGAACGATCTGTGTGTGCTTCAGAACAGTCAAACCTCCCATGAGGAAGGTATTTCCAGTGGTTCCTATTACCTGACTATTAAAAGGCCATTCGGTTTTCAATTTTATTTTCAAAAATTCGGTCACCGGCTACCATGACAGCAACGAATTTCCGTCTGTTGCGTCTCCACAGTGAAATGTTTGCAGATGATAACCGCTTAGGTAGAAAACAAAGTTAACAGCCCAGAACGTTTACTCGGCATCCTTGATCACCAATGCTGTCTACCCTGAGTCCACAAAGAGAAGGCTTAAATTTGAAAAGACTGCGATTGGCGTGGGCTTTCTGTGTTTTCCTGGGGTTTTGGAGAAAAGTATGCTGTCACTCACCACCAGGGTTGTCCCGTAAGCCTTTTATTTGTTTTATGTTAAGCGTCGTTTAGGTGAATTTAGTGAGTCAAGCATACTTATACATGATGCTACTCACTATTTCTGCTCTGAATATATGACCAGCGGAGGACATTTGGGCTTCCTTACTTCGAAGTTTACTTGAATAAACACTTGTACTGGTACTAGTGATATGAGCTTAGCTTAAGCTTGCCCAACAATACTGAACTGCGTGTGTCTTCAACTCCTGTTAAGGAGTAATGCTCAGACTCCTTCATTTTAACATTAAGCACTATATCTTCCTTTAAAAGCGAATCATTCCTCAAGTATCTGTGACATTTTTGGGCCTTCCACTTTGCTACTTGTGGGGCGCAGTTCTTCACTACCGTGCACATCATCCACCTACTTAGTTGTGGTCAACTATTCCGCGACAATCAGCTATAAGGCAGTTATTGATATGTGCTTTAAGGGAGCAAAACACCTGCACTTTAAAGTACATAACATAGCTGAATGACGCTCATTTTCAGTTCAACACGTAACAGGTAGTCTCAGTAACATTTTGGCTTTGGATTCATCCGGTCAATATAAGGAGGTTCCAAGCACAGCTTAATCTATTAATAAGTTGGCTTGCGTCTCAGATGCTCTAGTCTAGAGGGCCGTTTGCTCCTAAAAGCATGTTTTCTACTGTGTTATGATATGAAAACATCATGATTGGCTGTTTTAATGACAGGTTGGTGGATATTTGATTTTTTTCCCCTTGGAACTAACACGTTTTTTCTAAAATAGACATGGTTAAGTTTTCAGTGGCTTATTAGTTGCCACGAAATTCTGTTATATTAGTGGACAATGCCTTGATCGTAACAGCAAAGTAACACCCTAAGCTGGCTACGTTAGAGCTGACCTGTCGCTCTTAATTTCAGTGGCATTTTTAATATTTAAGTCGATTGAAACTGATCGATTCCATCGGGTGATTATCTTGATCGCCTTTTAGGACTTAACGCCTTAGTATCGCGCACAACATAACACACTTTGTTTTACGCGGAAATGCGACGCTGATTTTGAGGGTGACAGCAAAACTCGAATATCATGCTAGTTTGGTGGTATTCTGGCCGGTACATTGACCATGAAGATTGTCTGAATAACTTGAACGGATTGGGCTCCATTCCGTTCCACGGTTGATAAACTTCAGTTTTTTAAGATATGAATCCGGTGCACAAACAATTCCATAGTTCTGGATATCAAATTCGCCTGAAGTTTTTTTTACCTTTCCATGAATATCATGACGTGGTACATATCTTGTCTAATTTCATTATGGGGGTTATGTTTGATTGACAACATTATATGGTATCCATTAGGCCCGGAATCTGTTGGAAAATACCACGCCTCATGAAGCATTGGGTCGCATTATCTATCAGTTGGCCGACATCTGATTTTTGATTGACTGGCCCAATGATTGGTAGGTGATCGACGTGGCAGCTCGTGACATATCGCAACTAAATGGAGTGACGTCTGTCAGATGGCAAAGTGTGTAGACAATCCGTTCGAGGTTCCCCTAATATCAGCTGCAAAGGAAGCTGTGTTACGCTAAAATTCCAATACGTTTCAATGCGTAATGTACGCCAACTAACTACCCACTTTAGCATTAAGCCAACTAGCTTTCTTACGCGTCTTGGCAAGACTGGAGTAAAGTTACAAGAACGTTAATGTTGTGCTATGTTTCACGTATATGGTTGTAGCTGCCAAAATCACTCCTCTGACGAGCTACTGAAAATATTCTCATTTTTGTCTGAGCGGTACAAAACTTTTGAATGTGCGTTCACTCGCACACAAATACGGTTGAACTGGCTGCATTTTGCTTACTTACTTACTTAGTTAAGTTGTTAGTTTACTGTTTACTTGAAGATATTCGCTCTTGTAGTACAGTGCTTGGTGTCACAATATACCTAAAAACGATTTCAGTGTAATATGTAAGACAGAGACTGTATGTTTGTTGTCCGTACTGCTGTCGAAATCCAAATGTCTACATGGTTAAATCTTGTCATCCTGAGAGAAGCCCGTTTTTGTTTGCCTAGTTAGAGCTAGTATGCCAAAAATGAATCGCATCACCAGGTCCCAGTTCTTATTTTTAGTTTGGGACAACTGATACATATTATCTTTTGTTGATCAAAATTGATTGATGCAAGGCGGTGGTTATTCTGCGCTTAATGCTATAAAGCTTCAGCTGTGACTGCTGTGGTTACATCTGTCAGGAACAACTTACTTCCGTTTCGTAGGAATTAGAGTTTTTTGTCCCGCCTGACAGGAAGACTGAGTTGAACATTCTCCTCTGGTACATTTCGTTTCATAGATATTATCGGTGATGGATGTCACCTCTATAAACCCGATAATTGAGCATCGTTATTTCTTTATTAGAGGAATATCGGATAACGTAACCGGAGGATAATCTGGGTTTGGTGAAATGGTCGGAAAAAACCTATGAATGCCATTTGATAACTATTTTATAACCTTGTAACATGTTCCGTTGTCGGTGCTTCGTTTGTGATGGATATCACTCTTTCAATAACTAGCGTTTGAACAAGGATGATAGTATGTTAACTTTGCTTTTAGAAACAAAACTCTTTCCAAGTATGAATACCTTTGAGAGACATGATGGTCTATCTCCCCCCTTTAGCAACCACCCTGAGTGCTGTCACGTTTGTATAGCTGCATTTGGCAGAATTCGGCCAAGCAATCGGGAAAGATTACGGAAAGCTGGACACATTGTTAATAAGGGCCTTCAGAGAACTGACGTTGACAGCATAAACTAGGATGGTTTACAAGCAGTTGCAGGAAAGCACGAACGTATGCTGTAACTCACTTCATCACCGCAAGAACCATAAATGTCCAGCATCGACTGCAGTGGGAATTTTCGGTTTCTTGACAGAAGAGGCCTTACTCAAAGGGTGAGCAGGGGGAGCTGATATCACATTCATTCCACCAGCTGTTATCTATCTCTCGCCTAATCTGAGCGTCAAAGTGAGTCGTGAAAGATAGATATGGGGGGAGATAACTCAGGTGGTAATGGCACAGCGATATGTGAGGTTATATAACATGCTGTCACCAACACGTGACTAGTGGCTGAGGTGCCATCGCGACCTGGATGCATTCAACGACTGAACGCGTACATCTCAAAGACTCTAACATCTGACAAGCATCTGATGACAACATCTGAACCTTCTAGTCTTGTGCGCGACAGCACCCGGAATCAAACATTGTGTCATCTGAGTATTAGAGTGGTGCTAGAGAGGCCTTCCTAGCGTGGAAGATTGTTCAGGTTAATCAAACACCAGCAGCTTAACCAGTGCAAATTGGAAATGGACCGTTGGACTGTCATTCAGAAGCTCTATAGTGGGATCTCATCGTAATTACTGAAAAAAACACCACCATAGAGTCGTCCGGGTGCGATCATTATCCTTAGATTCAAAAGATAAAAATGTTTTAAGACCGTCGGGTGCAACCAACTGAGGTGTTTTTGGTTCTTGAGAATAAGGAAGCTTCTACCAAGTGGGTATACACGCCCAAGATAAGTATTTTTTTAACTCAGGGGCTAGCCGACTGAGCCGCGCAAGTAGGTTGGAGAATTAATTGTTTGTGGTAAAATGTGAAGTAACCAAATGTCATGCAAGTTGACAATAACAAGAGGAAAGCATGGGAAACATTTAGCAGTAATCCTTTTAGATTCAGATCAACAGCTGAGAGCATGGGGTGTTGTTCTGACCGATCTTTCATCACAGTTCTCAGTATTGCTGGACTATGAATCCAAGACCTTTAAGAACCATCCTTGCCAGCCACCGTGAATTCATGCAAATAAGGGCATTTTCCTAACACACTAAGTTCAAAAAGTGAAATTCGGAGTGTAATATGTTAATACAGCTGATAAATGCGGAGAAACAACAGCCTGAATACTTCATAGTCATATCACGATTCATAGTGAAGGGAAGTTGACATAAAATATGCAACTTCCAAAAACTCAGTCTTACTCACTCATCTGGTTTAATAGAACCAAAAGTGCTGTACCAACACCGATGGCTGAGAAAAGCTGTAGCCCTCCCTCATGATGTGACGTTAACAGCCTGGCTTTCGATTAGGATGACCTAAGTCCACAAAATGTGCCCATAAATTACAGCGCACAGTACTGCAGTGGTGTTTCAAGTAAATAAAAGCAATTCGGACAGAATGATATTATCTGACGTTTTGGTGGAAGTGGTCGAGTTTTTTAAGCAATATGAAAGGAAACGTTGTTGCAGAGCAGAAAATTTAATATACTTGGATGATTTAATATTGTCGCTTGCTAACAATTCACAGTTTGTGATTTAATTATGACCCGTGACATCAATGCCCATACTTGCTGGGCAAATTCACATAAGTTTCAGGAGCTACTGGGTTTGAAAGGCTCTACTTGTTTACCAAATTTGTTTTATTGTCAAAAGAAACAAGAAACGATGCATAATCTGGATGGGGTATATTACAGCCAGTGTTATTTTATCGTAGCATATCATCAGGTTGCGCATAGAAATAACGCTAACAATTAATTGAAAATTCGTCACTATTCTGGTTAACATGTTATGTTAAACTGCGGGAAATGCCACGAAATATCATGAACAGATTGGTATGGCTCTGATTTTTAAACTTAAATTAGATCAAATTTACTTTGCACAGTCAGGTACATCAAATGTTAGCAACCTTCGGGATCATTCATTCCTTCAAATCAATAACGCTTTTTGGTGCTGATTTTAACTGACCATCAATATTGAAAACGACACTGAAAGGCCGTCTTGCTATTTCAACCATCGACTATCGTAATATTTTGCAATACCGGATATATTGAGGCGCTCTTAACTTTAAATACTACTAAAATATCGGTGGGTAGCCTGCCTCCGGAAGGTTTTATCTTCAAATGACCAACTTAACGAATCTGTTTAGGCGTCAGTCACAGAACCTGTTTTCAATATACCTACAAAATGTAACCATATTGTTGTGTATCTATGGTGATTAATTCTGTTTTGTGATTTCATTATGGGTGTCAAAATTATTTTCAAGGGAAATTTGGCAACCTCCTGAGTTAGTTACAGGTTAGGAATGCCACAACAGGGCTAAATTTATTCGTTTGCGCTAAGTTGACATCCAAACAATTTTCAGAATTTCGGATCAGGTGTTTTTTGATAAGAGCTTGTTGTGGAAAATACTAATGGCTAATGCTAGCCTTACAATCACTGGAGAATTTGAATGAAAACAATTGTTATCATTTTTAACTTGGCTAATTGTTGCCATTTATTTTTCACTGATTTGATGAAAGTAGTAAGCAGACTACCCTTTAAAATGACTGCATTATTTTCAATTGGATTACAGGCGTATACTTGTTTTATCCTACAAATTTCTACATTTGTCTTGATACATTGAGTAAACCTTCCAAGAATAGGTGCGGTTATTCAACATGTCGGGTATCTCTCTACGTGGATTCTGAATATGAGTATTCTACTCACCTTCAACAACGAACCTGGTGATGTAGATGAGCAAGCATACTTAATATCCGAGTGTAAGACCCATGTGATTAACTACAGTTCAGGGAAAACCAACCAAGTTTCATGTGCTTAAATAAAAAACCTCCCAACTAGTAACGAATATTAAGCGGTTGCTACTTACTGCGTGGTGGCCCATCTCGCTCAAGTCTTCAACGCCCACGGGTTTCACTAATAAGCCTTGTTTATGATGGCGGTTGTCGCAGTGTTTTATTTAGAATTTACAAAAACGGTATGTTTAAAACAGAAGAGGCGCGAAATTGGATAAATTTCATGCAGCGTCTGGAAGTCGTAGCGGATAGATCTTTTATCTAATTCGGCGCCACTCATCTACATATAAGCCAGCATACCTGTCTGAGATTCACAATGATGTCTGGCCAACTCATTATTTGTACTCAAACAAGTGAGATCAAGGCAGCTGTTACAGTAATCCCGACCAAAATGTGAAGCAATTTAATTATTCGTTGACAAATAATCAGTAGCGATTTGTACAAAACACTGCAACCGTTCCTGTGAAGGCACGTTTTGACGGATGGAGCAGAAATTCACTGGATTACTAAAGTCCTAATACGGAAGTAAAATCCTTTCAGGAGCCGTCAACCAAAATAAGGGATGAGCACTTTTTACGTGATAATTATTAGCAGAAAATTTCAAGACTGATTTGGATACTGCGCTTGGTTGTAATAAGGATGACCAACCAGAATTATACCAACATAGATAATGAGTTTAATATCCAAATCCGAGGAATCGTTAGGCAGTTGTGACACAGGTACTCAAGTTCAGCGACGAAAAGATCCGACCGAGAGATCTATGATACCGGAGTAAAGCTGAGCTGTACTCAATTTTCAACCACCTGTACAAGATCGTCTTCCAGGGTGAAGTTGCTATATCAATTTATTATCGTGCCAATGGCTATTAATCCAGTTCAAATTGCTTGCTGACCAAAACACTATTACACGAATCCACCATCTGCATGCTGATGTTTGCGGAATACTGTACCCTGTCTGCCTAGGTCTAAAGACTTAATACGGTGGCTGACTACAGCGTTCAATTCAGTAGCGTTTTGCTTTGGTTTAAATGCAAAATTCCTCTCTTTTGTCATCAGGATCTGAGGAATTGGCATAAAACACCATATGTTATGCCAGATATCTGTAAGATAGCTTGTTAAATGAATTCCCGATATCTTGGTAACATATTATCGACCCCTGTGATGCCTGATACTGAATTAAACACGCGAACTGCAAAATCCATTAAGACGGTTGGTTGTTTCGAGAAGCGCGCCTGCAGCACTCGTCATATGGATGAAGGTATAAAGATTGCAGCATACCAGGCTGTTGATCTCACTATTTACACCTATGACACCTGGACGGTGTATAAACGGTTAAATTTAGCAAACACAGCTTCGATCATGTGTGCTTGCAGAACATTTGGACGCAAGTGCTCTGGCAGGATGAATGTTGTTCATTGTCATCGCACTCACCGGTTCATGTGATAGGAGTAACCATCTAAAACCTAGGTAAAGTCATCCTATTTCCAATGACTACTAGGCTGATATTTCCATCCCATGTGTGACAAGGACATTAACTCCAGCGTCCATAGAGAGCACAGCTAGACCATCGGTTGTCAACTTGACAGCCGTTACTGGGCGACTTCCGGTAAGGTTGTAGGTTGCTATACTGACTGAGGTGCTAAAAGTCTGAAAAAAGATAAATCGACGGTTTACACCGTCACATCGGTGCTAGACAGGTACCATTTGCTGGTGCTGTTTCATTGGCTTGCTCCACTTTTCTGTAAACCGTCAATTGGTCTTGATCCCTCCGTTTTTCATCGGCTTCATGAGCTTGCCCATGGCCCCGATTAAGCAGCCTGCAATACAACAGTGCCTCCAAAAACACAAGACCAAATTTGGCAGTAACAAAAGTTTGAGATCGAAGTTGTCGAATTAAACATTAGCTCTTTTTGAACAGTCTGCTGGGAGCATAAGTTTGTAACTTCTCTTGCACGTTGTGGCAAAACTCCTGCGTGGTTTTAGTCTTTTTAGGAAATTCGCGGATTCCCGAGGCTGGATAAACTATCATATTACAGATATTGGTCTTTATTGATTGTAGTGTCTGATATTAATTTGGGAGTAACAAATATTGATGATTTGGGCAACCTAGGTGGGTCTGGAAGATACGAGTTAGTGTTTTGGTTTTTTTTCTGAAAACAACAATTGTTTCCAATGACATTTTGGAGGTTTTGTGCGTCAGTGACTCAAAAGCCCACAGGAGGCCTCTCTTAAGTGCATAAAGACTAGAAAACCTGAGATAATTTTGTGTCACCTCGCATCTGTATTCTATATGCCGAATTCACTTGAAAGACCTAATACTGCCCCGAAATTCACTTCTTGGTTGAAAAAATCGGTTTTTAAGACCAAAGTCCGTTTTTATGTATTCAGAATTGAGGAACGCAAAGTACCTAGGTGAGTATTTGCTCAGTTTAAATTCTACAGACGTACATATCCCATGAAGGTCACTATCCTATGAATTCTTAACATAAATAAGTGAAAATGATAACGGGAAACCTACGTTCCGAAGATGAAAACGATATAAATAAGAATTTTACTGTGCAAATAAAATTATGTAATAGTGGCTGATACTTTTTTCTAAATAGCGTGTACACGCAAAAAGGCTGCTTATATCCCACACTCGAGTGTTTCTTTGAGTGTTACAAGGACGACAAAATCATAACAAAGAATTCACTGAAAACATTTACAGGGTTACGCTTGTTCTGGCTCGTTAAGCTGCAGTAATGGATAAATGGTACACAAACAAAATAACGGCTCATTGGTATTTCACCAATATGACACAGAAACAGCACCGTACTCACTCATTCATCTTTGGTTAAAATAACTCGTTATCTCTGGTCACGAGCATATCAGTTGCGCAGGCTTTTTGTTACATTGCAGGAACCGGAGTCGGTGGAAAATAATTTACTCTATACATTCCCCAAAAAACACACTAACATTAACATATTGCAATGCATCTGAATTGGCAAAAATAAATTTTATTGACTAATGGTGTAAAATGACATGAGATTTGATGATCGTTAAATGGATGTACTTAAAAATATCTTCTACGATGTATACTGCTGTTTCTCGTCACGAGTGAAGGTGTGATTCCATTCTCCCAACGAAGGGTGAGGTGACAATTCATGGTTTTTTGTCCGGTTACAGAAATTTCGAGGAACACTCGACTGTCGCTGGTTAGTAAGTGCCGACTACAACAAACTCGTCTAACTGAAAGATTGCACGTCAACAGTCGACGCAAAACATTTCAACACAATCGATAGCCTGGAATTGTCTTAGTGAAGTTTACCACCTCGTTTGTAAGGCAGCATTATAACGTAGAATGCTTCAAGTTCAACAGCCTTTTATATGCCATTCAGAGTAGAACAGTGAAAGTAGAACCGAAACTATCGCCTTGAACATTTTTGCAATGTTGCTTTGATAATCGCTGAAGTTGCTGCTATAAGGGCTACCCAAAGTTTATCCTCATAGTGTTATACCATAAACTGTGATGGATGAAGTGTTACGTAATCGCGAAGTACCTTAAAGGTTGGAACACTGTCAGAGTAGACTGAAAATTAGTCAATTCAAATCCTGAAGCAAGTTTCAAACGGTTAGCAAAGAATCTTTGAACACATGATATGAACGTTATTGGTGCATGTAAGACACGCAGGTGGGTGTGTTCTTTCAGAGCATCAACTTCTAGGTGAGCGTAGCTTGATCTCTCGACTCATCACTTGTCCTGGTGAGGAATGTAGATGGCGCGCAAGAAAGCGCCTCACAGAATTTCAAGACGAATCTGCAGATATTTGAAACACCGATTAGCAAGTTTGATGTCCATTAGTCATTTACAAGAGGTGGGTACGCGGCGGAATTGAAAATAAGGTATTTGGAACGTCTATGGATGAGGTTGAAAAGTGTCAGACTTATCTGCCATCACCGTACGTCAGTTTGGTGGTTCATAGACAAACGATTCATCCTGGCTTCAGAATGTTTCAATTCGTCAAATGTTCTACTTTCCCTAATCTGGTCACAACCATATACATATCCACAACATTCACCCTAGTGCATTGGTCTTTGAATTATTCTCTCGTTCACACCCGACGATCTGCTTATGGTAATATGCTAAACGAGTGAAGCACGTTTTTATGACTCCTTTGGAAAATCGTGTCAACCGAAAACGGATAATATCAACATTCATTTTGCTTGCTGAAACATCATAATGTTGTTGATTGTCGCCTTAAGACTGCGCTTCCAAACATCTCCTTGAATGCACAAAAAGGAGCTTTATTTCGAGTGGTCCTTGGATAGAGCAAGAAACGTGATGTAGTGCAAATTTTTGACGCGAGCAAAATCTGCCCAGAAGATATTTCAGTTAACCTGACAGTTGGCGAATTACCCATTCTTGTTCATCCTCAATCATCTGCCTTATCTAGGGGGATTGTTTCTGAAATATTTTTGTGGTCCAGCCGTTTTTGGATAACGTATAGGCTTTGGTGTCATATCCATAATTAGGTGAGTAAAGCTCATGTGGGTGCCTCCTCAAACTATAAGAAACCCACAACTTAGATCATTCCTTTTCATCCGAGTTCAGCATTGAGCCCTGTCCAAGCGTAAAAGAGATACTTGTTAGTTCCACATGGCGATTTCTTGCTTACCAAAACCACTTGGCAGGTGAAATTGTCTAAATGACACCATCTGATAATCTTAAATATGGTGCTCATAAATCCATCTTCATATTCCATTGTCTAGAAGGTCCACTATCGATCCAAAAGCTACAACAAGGAATTTTTAGTTAATTTGTTTTTACATAAGAGGTCAGTCCAGTTCGGTCTGAAACCAATACAGCAATAAACTAAGCGGTCAGGAATACTAAACAAATTTTGAATGACAGCCAACACTAATTGAAACGTTCACTGTAGAGTACATCGAATGTTCTTAGTAGCGTATGATAATTTACGTTCAGGACTTCTGTTCCTAATACAGTCCCAAAATCTCTGTAGGCTTCGGTCGTTACGGAACGTAAATGATCACTTGGTAAAATGCTGCTTTGAGGGCTAACAAGCCTGTGGATTTCAACTGAACCTTTTAATCATGTTCATTTTAGCTTCATCAGAATGTCCGTTGACATTGATGTGCTCCGTAATTGCAACAGGCGTATAATATCGTCTAATAAGTTTACAGAAATAACTGCTTTGTGTCTTCCTTTATGAGCTGCTTCTCACTACTGCGACCACCAGTTTGGTAGGCAGTTTACTGTTGACAGTTGCATCAAGAAACATGATGGAATCAAAGAGTTATTTGACCTGAGTGCAAAGTGAATCTTCTTAAGTTCCTTATGAAATGATTTAGGATGTAGATTTCTCTCTGTGTCTCATCCACATCCATTATGTATATATATGTCATAATCAATGAGATTTCTTAAAAATTTCAGTTGCATGAAACAAAACTTTGTGGGAGTGGAACACGAGTAGCTGCATTTTGAGTTAAACTAGGATAGCGGAAACGTGCCGGGGCTTGCAGTGCGCTGAATTTCGACTACAAATATTACAATCATGGCAACTTGGGAGTCCGTAAACCTCGTTTCATATGGCACTGGCAGATAGGCACAAAGAAAAATGTTTCGCCAGAATATAGGGTCGGTGATTAGAAGAACTAAATCCATCCTCCAAAACCATTAGTAATGAATTTGTGACAATTTGTGTGACAGTCTAATAAATAATAAGTGTGGTATTTACCATGCATGGTGTGTAAAATCCCACATTAATTTATAGCAAGGAAGTTATGGGACAGAAACCCTATTAAAAATGATTTTTGTGTATAGAAAATTACCCCAACAGTGAATACTTTGATTCCATACAAAAGATTCAAGTCAGTAGCCAGGTCTAACGGTCGAAGCAGTTTCACCATGCTCCAAGTGTCTCGGACTTCAAGCATTCTCAATGTGAAATGTACGCGCCATGTTAAATTGCTTTCATAGCACGGCTATACTGAAATAGAACAGTGCTTCAGAGCCGACGGTCATACCAAAATCATGTTTTTGTGTCGTGGGCCGGCAAATGACTTGAAGGACGATCGCAATTTTATATAACGAATTTTTCACATGAACCCAGTAAGTTGATTCATTCTAGTGCGAAATACGGTTGATGTGAAGTTTGTTTGTTTTCAGTACTTCAAATGGGTGAATAGCTCTTGAGTCATTGGTGATAAACAAAGCTGCTGAAAAGAACCCGTCATGATTTTCTGCAAAAATGTGGATCATTACATGAGCATCGTTATGCAGGGGCTATGTTTGGGCGGTAAAAATTTGACTCGATCCCAACTACTGACATTCAGATATTTACCTACGGTCTCCTGAACCAAGAGTAAATGGGTTTTCCAGTCAAACCTTGATCGCCCTTCCTTACTTTTTGTCACTCTTCTTTCCTGAATATGGTTATAAATTGTTTTGGTGTCCATTTAGTGACTTACGTGAAACCAAGTAAAGTGTTCATGCTGCGAAATACTGAGTATTGACCTTATTAAGTTTTACTTTACCATAAAGTCTGTACAAAGACCTCAGCCCCAAAATTTCCACTCGACTCAGTGGGACTTCCGCGCATAAAAATCAACCTTTCATCTACAATGTTGTTAATTTCCACTCGACTCAGTGGGACTTCCGCGCATAAAAATCAACCTTTCATCTATCAATGTTGTTGGTGGACTTCAGGGAGCGCCTGAAGTTGCTTGAGTATTTAATTGTTGCGAATTTTTGGCGGTCTTATTAAGATCCGCTTTGTCACACCAAATATTTGAAGTTTCTGAAACAAAGATTCATAAGTATAGCCAGTTAACGACCGTTCATTCAGGTCGGTTTTTCGAAAGACATTATACAACCACGGTACCCAAAAAATAAAACCTTATGGTGTCCACTATCAGAATAGAAAAAACCAGCCTATTTGTTGCAAATAACCTTGGAGTATATTTCGGATAAATCTAGGAAGTTTTCTGCAAAGTTTCTAGAAAATGTCTGCTGGCGCCCTTTCTGGATTTAGTGGACCTTCACGGGAGCAAAACGATTTTTCCATGAAGAAGCTCACTTATTCAGTCAAAATTCAATCTGCGGGAAGCGACTTCCAGTTAAACTCTGTTCGATTTTGTATGAATGAATTTGGTTTTCCATCTGCAGGATCTTCTTTTAGAATGCGGTTGATTGTTCAGGTATGCAGAATTGTAAGTTCCGCTATTGTTAGCATTTTTTTCACTTTGGTGGGCACCGACAAAGTGGTCCTAGGTGAAACAAGAACATGTATTACCTCCGTAAGTAACACAGTTCATCACCATACCAAGCGAGTTACAACACGGAGCATCTTGCCTACCATGTGATTGGTGCGCAGAAAAGGATAAGATATATTTACCGCAAGAGCTGTCGTTTCATGTTTATGGAACTGAAAGTTGCGATGTGCAGATAGGAACAAGATACATATGACAAATTACTCATAATTATGTCGTTCAAGGGAAAAGCTAAACGTGACCCGTTTAAAGTTAGTTTGATTCCATTGATATAAGAGAGGAAAAATGATGCGTCATTTTAGTTTCAGAACACACGTGACTACTACTTTTGGAATTTCTATCTAATGACTGCGGTATAATTTGGTTTAGCATGGAGGCCTTTTATAACGAGCGATTTGACCGCGGCAATCGCTCTCCGGAATTTCTATTTTTGAGACGGATTCGAGCTACAAGTGTTTCACGGGCTTTCTTAGCTTGAAGCCGCAAATTAATCAAGCAAAAAATATACCTTGACCAGTTTTGGTGAAATTGAGGACAAATCTTTGTTTTGCTTTGTTGGCGATATCGGGAAAGAAATTAAAATGTATTAGAGGTTCAGAATTTTCTCCACTTTAAGTGAACGAACAAACAGAAACGCTTCTCTTTGGCTTCATTTGATGGTTGGAATTTTATTTGGTCGTGCAACAGTACCCTAAGAGCAAAACCATACAAAGTGTGCGTGAATAAAATAACTTGTAGCGCAATTAAATTTCGAGGTTATTTTTTGTTTCAGTGTAAAAAACTGTTCGCACAAGCTAACGGAACACAAATGCAGCATGGTTTCTGGATTGTTCGCTGAGCTGGGCAATTTGATTGCAGACGTCTCATCACCAATCGAGGTGGCGTCATCAGTGCGTTATTGGGGAGTGTATTTGTGCGTAGCGGTGGGTTAGTGGTTGTTCGTTTGGTCGTGTCACGTGTGTGTTAATATACGTGCTGGTAGCCGGGGATGACCTTTGACCGCGATGAGTTGTTCCGCAGGGCGGTTCCATTGGTTGTTCTGTCATCCAGTGTCCTCTGCGATTATTTGTTCTGCCGGGCGGTTCCATTGGTTGTTCTTTTATCCCGTGTCCTCATTCGCCGATGCCCACATGACTTTGGGACTTGGCCTCCCTCGCCGTCGTAGTCTGGTCGGTGTTGGATTGACCTTTGTCCTTCCGAGTTCCGTTGTGGCCTTTATTGATTTGATTCCGAGGAGTTCCTTGTTTCTTCGTTTGTTAATCCATTGTTCGGTCCTCCTTGAGTGCTTCGGTTGCGATGTTGATCTCTCGCACGTAGAGGTGCATAAGTTGGATCCAGTTCGATGCACCGGTTGATTGAACCTGCCGTAGAGTAACCTGCTTCCAGAAATTCTCTTCTGTGTCGCGTGGCTATGCATGCCAAAATTTTCCCGTTTTTCAGATAGAATTTGTGGCCTTATTTGTCCTAGTGTATAGATACCAAGGACAGGTGGTCATGCCCCGTGACGGCCGCGTTGTCTTTCTTTATTCGTGTGCATGATTTCCTCCCAGTTTGTCCAACGTAGAATTTGTTGCAGTTGTTGCAGTTGATTTGGTATAACACATTGTTCCTCTTGGTTTCGTCCCGATTGTCTTCCAGTCTGGAGATTAATTTCCTTAGAGTGATATTCGGTTTGTGGGCCACGATGATCTCTTTTGGGACAACAAACTGGTTGCGAGTTCTGATATATTCTTGATGTAAGGTAGGATTACCCGTCTGGTGGCCTATTCTTGCTGTTGCTGGTGTTGAGATGTCTTCTTCTTCAAGCTTCACTTGATAAAACTCCTTGGATATCCATTTTTCTGGAACACTGAATAGGTGGTTTTCCTCCTTCTTCCGTAGTTCTGTGGTGCTGCAGTGTGCTCCGTCCTCTTGAACAAGGTTTAAACGCAGCTCTTTTTGTGGTTTACTGGATGATTGTTGTTGTAGTATGGTATTCGATCCGTACGGGTCTCTTTCCGGGATACGCAGGTTTCCAGAGTCCCATCCACCTTTCTGTTCACTAAGACGTCTAGGAATTGTACCCGATTGTTTCTCTCCAGTTCGATTGTGAACTTCTTATCTTCAAACGTTGTATGGAGCGGTTGATGTGCGTCGTGTACTGAATCCCGTTTCATGATGACAAAGGTGTCGTCCACGTCGCGGATCCACAGCTTTGGATTGTTGATCGGCAGTACTGCACGC
>NW_008751873.1:750218-760483 GCF_000715545.1 Opisthorchis viverrini | reverse complement strand
ATCGTCGGCTTTCAGTTTCCATCGTTCCCGTCTGGTTATCTCGTGTGTTGCTTGCGGTTTCTTGAGCGTCGTGTTGATTCGATTGATAATGTTTGAAGTTGGATCATGATCGATTAGTTTGTAGGTCATGGTGTCATAGTTGCGTTGCATGGCCTTCTCAATGTAATCTGGCTTGTCCATTATCACCGTGACGCATCCTTTGTCCACCGGTATTATTACGATTATCCTTCCGTTTCGATTAGTTTGTAGGTCATGGTGTCATTAAGCAGTTGCATGGCCTTCTCAATGTTATCTGGCTTGTCCATTATCACCGTGACGCATCCTTTGTCCACCGGTATTATTACGATTCTTTCATCCTTCCGTGGATTTGTGAGTGCGTCTCATTCTTGTTTGGAAATCAGTTGCATGTTTCTATTCCGTGTGATCGCCGGTGCGATTGTCTGTCGGATCTGTTATTAAGCCTCCTGAGACATTTCGTTTGTTTTCAGGGCGTGTTCCAAGCTGGCTAGGTAATCTTTGTAAGATGCGTGCTCGACGTTGAAGTCGAGCCTTTCATTGGCAGTTCTTGTTCGGCTGTGTTGAGTTGGCGGCCCGATAATTTCTTGATCCAAGCATCGTAATTGTTGTGTTCGTTGTTCATCATGAGCTTGCGCAATTTTGGTCCATGGCTATTCAGTGCTTGATCTTGACATTGTCTGCTCGGCACACGATTGCTATATCGAGTTCTGCCAAGTACCGTGGACTGGTTTTGGCCAAAAACATTGTTTCAATCTCTGTGAGTACTCTTTCGTATTTCCTGAGACGATTGTGGGCATCTGTTATCATCAACTTCACCATTCGTCTGCCATACTGTCTTGCAAGAGCCCAAGCCTGCGGAGGGTCTAGCGCCGGTCTGTGATTAGTACGCGGGTAGAGGCTTGTCGGCAGGCGAAGTTTTCCCGGCGACGAGCTTCTTTGAGCGTTGTACACCCGAATTGGTTTCCTATAGAGGAAAATGTCGGTAGCTCAGTTAGCGTAGATGGTCGCTGGCTTGTTCGCTGAGCTGAGCAATTTAGAACACCAAGCCACGCGACACCGAAGGAAATTTCTGGAAGCAGGTACTCCACGACAGATTCGATCCACCGGTGCGTCAAACTGGATCCAAGTTACGCACCTCTACGTGCAAAAGACCAAAATATCAACCGGAACACTCAAGGAGGAGAAGCAAGGAACTCCTCGGAGTCAAATTAATAAATGTCACAAGCCTGAACTCGGAAGGACAAAGGTCACTCCAACATCGACCAGACTAGGACGGCCAGGGATGCCAAGCTCAAAGGTCACGTGGGCATTGGTGAATGAGGACACTGGATGACAGAACAACCAATGGAACCGCCCTGCGGAACAACTCATCGCGGTCAAAGGTCATCCCCGGCTACCAGCACGTATATTAACACACACGTGACACGACCAAACGAACAACCACTAACCCACCGCTACGCACAAATACACTCCCCAATAACGCACTGATGACGCCACCTCGATTGGTGATGAGACGTCTGCAATCAAATTGCCCAGCTCAGCGAACAATCCAACGACCACCAACTATGCTGCTTGAGCCACTGGCATTTTGCTCTATAGAAAAACAAATGTAGCATATTAATTTCACTCGGTCGTACTCACCGATAGTGAGGTAACAAAGATGACCGCCTACATATGTCCAAGCTTGAAGGCAATTAGGCAGTCTAATTCAGAATTACTGAGTTGCATTTACTGTCTAATCTTTGGCCATCTGCATAAATTAATCATCCATGTCAGCAAATTCTTCATAATGCGCTTGTTCCAAACCACAAATTGCTATTTCTGCGCATTAAACCATACATTCTTTAGTCAAACTGATAGCTTTGTGGTTGGTCGAAAGCAGGACATCTGCCTCGTGTATTTGCCAATTATCATTCCGGAGGTATCCTGCCAAGCCACACAAAAGACATCGATGGTATGAATCCACCTGTAATTCTGATTGACGGCCAGTGATTGAACACCCTCGGCCGTTGCTGTTTCCACTGACGGCACGAATTAACTATTACGATAGATTTGTTTTCAAAAATAACCAAATACAGCACTCCACTCATAAAGCTTAATCAATTTCGCTCCGCGGATTGATGAGTTCACTTACGTCGTAATCCTCCTAAATCACCAAATGTTTATGACGAAGGCCACTGCCTTACACCATTCACTGGACAACACATGCAGACCTGACTAAAGCGACGGTATGAGTGATTTATAGGCTAATCTGATATATTCTCAGGACGTTGAACCATTCGGTGGTTCGTTGTGTTGGTACAAAATGATGATTTTTTTAAAGGGTAGATTAATTGTTGCATGAGACCAGATATCTACCACATCCACAAAATCACCTACAGACCCTATTCTTTTGTCCGGAATCAGCTTGTCTGTCCATGTAAACACAGTAAGCTGATATAACAGTGCAGTTTGACAGAGCTGGCTAATACCGGAATTATTATTAACTGTGTTCAGCTTAGAATATGTGCGCAGTAAGGTCAGGTTCCATGGAATCGTGCTGCTGGAATTCCACTGTGCACTGTCGCATTTGGCTACATAAATGCGTAATTTGCTGTCAAAAGTTGGTTGCGCAGTTGTTGCTCAAAAATGAGGCCTGTGAAAACACACCGGAAAAGGAAATCTACGTGATTCTTCCACAGAAGTATCTTTTTTGAATGATTTGCAAAATCATGTGTCGTGTGGATTGTTGGTATAAAGCAGAAACCAGCAAAAAACGACTACTTTAAACAAAATCTACCTCAGAGGATAAGCAGTGATTTTGACTGTCAAAACTAAAAGGTGCAATCGCAAAGTGGATTTGTAAAGCGCACCTGCAGACATGGTTGCTCCCGCAGGAAAATAATGACGTTAAACTGCAAACAAATTCCGGAATCAACCAGCACTTTTAAAGCTGATGAAAAAATTTCCATTTTCGACGACTGTAGTGAAATCGGAAATACAACTTAAACTTATAGTATTCAGATAAGCACAACATGCTTGAAGAAATATTCTTTGAGTTCTAGAAGGAAGATTTAGAAGTTTTAGCGTGCGTGTTGAATTCGCCATGGTCTACTTGAAAGCCCTTCGCTCTCTAGCTACGAAAGCACAAGTTTTTTATAGTCTACAAGCTCTTGTGCACTCTTGTAACATGGGTTCATCATTATATGCAGTTGAGGACAAGTGTCTAATGCGTGCTAGTATAGGTTATAATTTTTCACGTTATTTTCAATCGCTTTGCGGCTGAATTCATCAATCGGAACAAGTGAAACCACACGTAACTGTGAAAACAACCCCCTTATATTATTCAGGCCAGGATGAATTGGAGCAAATTACTGTCCGCCAGCATTGGTACTACAGCAACCCTGTATGAAGAGGCAGAGAGGTTTTGTGAGATCTGGGGAACAATGTGAGCATTTCGTTTTTTTTACTTAGATACAGTATACCCGGAAAGTCTAAGCGACAGAATTGGTTTGTAAGTTGATGGTTTGTTCCTGAAAAAATCCCTACCTTTATTGGTAGTGGACAAAAAACCGTGAAATAGATAGAGTGCCCGTATCTTTGGCGAAATAAACCTAATCAGGAATCCCATGGTGAAACAAGTAATGTCTCCAATGAATATGTGCGCAAAAGCTGGTGGTATGGGGTGGAGTGAAGTTTAGTCAACTACCATATACAAAATCCGAATTCGCTTATGTCGGACTAGATCTACCGCTTCCTGTAGAGGTGCTGTCGTGCTATCGAGGACGCTTTCATTGGTACTTAGTTTCAAAGATAAAAACATGAATAAAAACATGTTTTGGTACAAATTGACAAATGAAAGTAGGCTTATGATGAATAGACAGGCACGACTTAGGTACACTAAATCACATGTAAAGACCACATGATGTGAGGAAAGCGTCCGTGATAGTTTAACCAACAGCTTAGCAAAATCGAAGGTTAATCTGCGTCAAATGAAGGCAACCTTCCACTGCTTGTAGCAATAAAGTTCTGTCATAACCCATCTACCAGAATCTATGTTGGACATATCATACATCCTACTAATGCACTCGTGCTAATGATATTACACTTGCTCTATGACCATATTGTCGAATCCTATTCACATTCACCGCGGTCACTGGTATTCATTCATAGAGATGAAATTCTCACCGGTATTCTGGGCCCATCTGGCTGAAGTGTTCTGCGGAAACATAAACAAAAATTGTGGCGTTGAAAATGAACAGCAAGCATTTCCGCTGTGTCAACTCGATTAACCTGAAACCGCCATTTTCAAAATGACTGAATGTGGTTTTAATTTGCTGGATCGTTGGCCCCCCTTATATTTTTCGCCACAGAAATGAAGTGTTCATGACTGAGTTAAAAGTAATATTTGCACTATTCCAGCACACTTTGTGAAATTGGTTTTACGGTTTGGATGTATTATTAGTTGGATTCGCAATGCACAAATTTTCCAACCCTAAAATGTTGAAGTCCCTTCCGACCCAATGTTTTTCTCTGATTCTTAACTGATCAACGTAGTCAGCGTCCACGCAGACACCAAAATGCAGTACGGAAAACAATATCTGGTGAAAAAGGATGAAGCTTGGAGTAGCCGAGATAGATGTGCATCAGTACTTACTCCTTGAAAAATTACAGACTCAAATAATATTTATCGTTCAGCACATCAATTACAAACAGTTCTGAACACCTGATAAGGATTTTTTAAAATTTGCCTCGTTGCATTCTTCGCAGGAAAGTATGTGCGCTGATGCAGAATTAGGTTTGCTTAGACGCCCGAAACATATAGTGTCAACCCATGGGATGGTAAACCACTATCGTTTGGATAGATATGCGGGCTGGAATATGTTTCGGCAAATATTCCATCTTAGCGATATGTTTCATGTCAAATACGATTACTCATTTACCAATGATGATGCAACTAATCGATTAGCAAGCAAAAATATTCACGTCTCTGGTTGGTAAATAATATCTGATTCAAGCCAGTGTACCTCGAATGAAGACGACTAAGATATGATATAGTATTCTCACCCGCTTGCTATTTTCCTGTAAAAACGTGTTCATTCGGTGGCCGGCCAGTGATTGACATTCTCCACCTGATATATCTGTCAAAAATCGTTGTGGATTTATGAATGTCATTCGATTGTTTATGTCTGATTGTCGAGAGATGTCATACGACCTATTGTTGCGTCTCACCGCGGAGTGTGTGGGTAATCACTAAGCGATTATCAATGATGTTGATCTTTCCATGCGAACTACAGCTGGACCATCAAGCACAGCATGACTGTACTGATAGCTGGAGGAATAAGCTCCTAAAGTTCACATTTAGGTTTTTACGGTTGCAAAGAAACCATCCATGGAATACAAATTCCAGTAAGCGCACGAGTAATTCTCACTGATTGTGCGTGTTCCGAAACAATAATTGAAATGAGTATTCCCATCCGAAATCTCCCAATCCCGTGCTCTCAAATTCTCAACGGGATTGAAATTCGGTCTAGAGAGTAGGGATAGTGCCTATATGATTGCACATAAAGTGTACTCGTGAAGAAATTGGGGTATCTTTGTAGTTTTTATTAAATCTCCGGGCTTTTCACAAGACGTATAGAGGGTCAGTGTAAGAGAATAGGGCTGATGCGTTCAAGTTGAAAAATTTACGGAGTTGAAGACACTAAAAATGCAACGCATCCAGGTAGTTGTACGTGTCAGCGTGTTTTTGTTTCAGCAGAAGTTTTGTCTTAAAGCGAAGCAATGCTGTCCGTTAACCGATGCCGATAACTAATCTGGCACCACTGAACTTCCGAATGAGACCAAATTCCCAGAGAAGGCAATACTGTCTGCAGGCAGTGAAGGGAACATCATCCTCCAACTAGGGTGCCACTCTCAGCATAAAATGAAATGCAGATCTAATGTAACACAATATCACTGATTTCAAACACATTTTGGCATGTGAGATTAACGGCAGATTTTCATTTTTACCTGATTATGATGCTGTTTGACTTGGGTAGGTGATGATAGCTGTCAGCACGTGTCATTTCTCTTAAAAAAGCTTCCGGTGAACAATTATATAACAATAGATGACTACTGACATTTGCCAAACTCTAAGGAACAATGATGCATAAACTTCATTTGATCTTTCCAGAAATTGCGTCTAAGAGAATAGAATTCACATTTACCGGATTTATTCCAATGTGTGTCCGACAAATTAATCAAAATCAAAATTTGCGAAATCGTACATCAATATTCACGCAAAACGCTTTGGCTTCGGAAATAGAATTCAGACTGCATTAAAGAAGCTAACAAACGCAACTGTCATTTCGGTATTGCACCACAAGGACCTGGAGGTGACTCAGCATCAATCCAGAATAAAGATTACGCAATAAGTGGGCAACACGAGTAGTCCACTTAAAAGAGGTCATGCAGGGATGCTAGAGGACGAGCTCGAAGATGGCTTCACGGTCTCACTAGAAGCCGGTTCAATTTTTGCGTATAAAAGTCCGATTCAGTTTTTCCCTGCATGTTGTGTCTTTGGTTATGTTTGGATCTGCTGGTGTACACCAATAGTAATTATCGGCGAGTCCCAGCCATACTAGAAGTCGATAGCCAGAGTCCATCATCATCGTGAGCGCGGTTTACTTTATTTGTTTTATTTGAGGAATTCGTCAACTATATACTTGAGCTTAGGAATACTGCTCACTGGTTTGCCAGCAGGAGAATTCTGAAGGTCCTTTGATGTCCATTGTTTATAGTTACAAGAACACTTTGGAAAGGCCCGTTTGTGTCATCGGTCACTCTATGGCAACGGTACTCGAGGGTTAAAGTCAGATTCTCATCCAGTATCAGATGAATTCGCATTTACGGTGCACCATTACATAGAATATAAGCTCCAGATGGAACATTGGGGCGGGAAAACAATATTCACATGTTGTGATGAGTCCACACTTTAAATTTTACGCTACCAGGCTTCATTTGCGTTTTGACATGGAGTGTTTAATGCAGTAGATCATCAGCTTTTGAAAAGAGATTGGAAGAAATGATTACTCGCCGGTTCGTAGATAGTACAGTTGAAAGTAAGTGTTTTGAAACGAGGCACAATTAAATTTGATGAAATATCTGTTCACGGTGCACACCTGAGATTACGATGATATGATGTGAATATTTCTCGTGGCCATGACGTTTTTAACTAACAGATACACATAGGCTACGGTACCATAACTGTATCTATTTTTGGGAGTGCTATTTAATTGATTTTTACTGTTAGGCTTAAAGTAAAACGATTCAGTTTGGACGAGTTGTTGGTCCTGATAATCTAAGCACTATGGCTGAAAAAACATTCAAGATATAAATGCTCTACGCTAACCAACATTTTTTTCACAAATGTGCCTGCGTATGAAGTACATTGACACTGATGTACTCAAGAGCTGATCATTTGTTGCCTGTTCGAACATAAACAATGCTATATTTATTTACAAAATTAGTAGTTGGGAATTAGAGAGGAAAACACCGAGAAAAGGACAATGTTGTTGTGGTTGCTATTATTGCCCAAAAGCGCTCTAAAAACTGACCGAATTCAGAAGGGCACGGGATAGTGTCAAAGCATAGAAATCATCTCGAAATGCGTTTGGAAGCTACCTCTATAGCTAATCTCGATAGAGTATTTCTTAGGTTATTTTCCTCAGGTCCAAATTTTTGCTTTTCACCTGGTGAACATCATCATTTGTAAATGAAATATGAGGTTTGATACTTATTTAACCATATCAAAAAATTTGTCGATGCCTACATATGTCTAAATAGGTTACATCTGGTTTATTATGCCTGTTGTCACTATGAAAGTGTCACAGGATCTAGGAGAAACCCGACAGAAGGCAAGAGTATTCAAGGCTTTAAAAGTTCGTACCAAATCGGAGGTACCGCGGTGGTTTTGTGAAACCCAGAGTCGCATATCATTCGTCTCGCAAATCCATCTCAGTTGCTGCCCAGTTACTCACGGGAACAAATGAATACTCAAGTTTGAAATGGCGAGTAACGGACATCCCGAATACACTCAAACGCCAGAATATTTCAGAAATGAGAAATACGCTCTCTCGATGCCTTCTTTCATTTTACCAACATCTGTAATTTCATAAGCTCGTTTTGTTTTCAGCAATTTATTTCTACGTCAACAGTTTTTACGTCCTGCTTCATTTACACAGAGGTTGCTCAATGGAAGCATTTGTAGGAAATGAGATGGGTCATCAACAGACTCCCCGTTCATTCTGAGTTTAGCTGACATGTAAGTAAGGAAGACTGCGTCACTGAGTTCCAAATTTCATAGGTATCCAACTCAAAACGCTTTGCTGTTGTCACATAAAATAATAATAATTATTATTATTATTCACGTGTCACAACTGAAGGTCCCACACATCTAAGAATGCGTGCCATAGATGAGGAAACTGATGGTAAATTACGCTTTCGGTTTGTCACGCTTGCCGCAAATTCGAAGTAAGTGGCTTCACAGGAGAGTATAATGAAAGTCCACTTTGTCCGGTCTATTCACGAGCTTTTACTGAAATACAAATATTAAATGAGTTTCCATCAAAAATGCTCCGCATAATCTGCGTTGATGAAACCCAAATTTGAGTGCTGCTCCTCGTTTCAAAATCCTTGATGATAAACAGCTAAAATGGTCTGTGGTTTGATGAATAAAACGACAAAAAAGCATGAAATCACAAGGCCATTCAGCAAGAAGGATGTTTGGCTATATTTGGCACCCACGAAACAGCGGTATGGTCCTTGGAATGGCAACATGTCAGCTACTCTTCTCTGTTAAGAACATTTATTGCTACCCAGTTGATTAAACCATTTCAGCATTTACCAAGTACTCAAACTTAGTTTGGATGATAAGATACCTAACCACGCATCCTCCATACCGATTCATCTCGTTGTTTGCCAATCTACTGCAAACTAAGTGCAACCTACGACACAGCACCCATTCTCCTTATTTCTGATCCATGTCAGGTAAGATGGACCACTTGACTAATACAGCGCTGTCTACATCACTAATACTAGTTCTACCAAATATTTCAGTGTGATTTATCTAGCTTCATCATATTTGTTCAACGCCATCTGCAAATAAGTGCTCGCAAAAGACAAAGCAATTGCATTTTTGGCCCTAGAACAGCTGACCCTATGCAAAAAGACCACGCAAAAATACTGACCCTGCTTTTGTTTACTAACCCCCAGGGCAAAAAAGTCTAATGCAGAGACACGTGTGACTCTCTAATTAAAAAATGTTGATGTTGCTGACCAACCCCTCATTTACGTTCGGTTTGTGATACCGCGGCGAAATCATTTGACCACTTTGCATCTTCATCTCTCTCCCTTACACAAATTAAGGAATTCTAATTTTTCATGAGTTTTAGGGCCATTGTTGTACAGAAAACGTCCGAAAATTAACTATCGGGGTCAGCATGCACATAGGTTTAAACGCTTTGTGTGATATAAACCCGAGGTGTGCTTGTTTTTTGAGATGAATACCGCCATTTTATTGTGGAATGGGGATCGGTGTTATTCAAGAGGAACAAAAAGATGTTTAGTTTATCCTTGAGCAGTAACTCCATTGAAGAAATGATATCTTCGAATTTAAGCAGAAGTATGATCATTACCTTCACAGCGACACCTTTGTAAAGTAACTTAGTTCATGGCCTCCTAGGAACTTGCAACGTGCAATCACATTTGTGTGCTGAGTTCAATACTGCAAGACAATCATAAGATAATGAAGCACGCTTTCTGCAAAAGTAAGCGGTTCATAATTTACTCCACATTTGAAAAAAATCAAACTAATAATATTGGTTCGCCACATTTGAAACTTCAAGCAATATGTTGGGGTGCCTATACATGAAAGTTGGAAAGTGACTCAATTCATTTTGATTCTTGATCAATTTCATCACGATTGCTAAGTATTAGGATCATCGGTGTGGCTGGTCGTTCTGGTACATGGGGACAGAGAATGTTCATAATGGTGGCCTTATCAAATTCACGGATATTCACAGTTTAGTGTTCCGTGAACAAAAGCTCTTCTGATTGTGCTATATTAGTCAAGTTTAGACGTGTAAGGCAATGATCTATTTTCAAATATCCTGTTATTATGTATTTGTACACGGAAGAGAACGTGCATTGTTTCTTCTTGTTTAATGTTAAGATGAACCACTGGTGGCTACCTTTTCGAACAATTCTGCACTGAACCTTTATATATA
>NW_008751873.1:719162-750006 GCF_000715545.1 Opisthorchis viverrini | reverse complement strand
TATATATATATATATATATATATATATATATATATGTTAGGCAGAGTTCAGCATATCGCGATGCAGAATCACGCACTAGAAACAGCACAACCGACTGTGTTTGAATTAGACCGTCACATTCACTACTTACCAGCATGTTTCACATTCGTTTTGCCCATCAAAACTGCAATCCTGAGCGCCCAGTCATAGCCCTCGAATTTTCGTAGGATAATAAAGCCAATATAAATGAGGGCATTTTAAGCTGGATTTCATATAAAGGTATGCGCCCGCCTTGTGTATAGTATATTAAAGACGCACAACGGCACAGTTCATGGAAGGATAGACGCGCCTCAAAATATGGTGGCTCAGTGGAGGTTTCGTTCCGTAATTGAATCTCCTGAGACCACAAACTATAACTGAGAGCCGGAACTACAGAAAATCCAGAACTCGTGATGGTTCTCAACAAGGACGGAACAGTTGCACAGTGCTTCACCCAGATGTTAAAATTTCAACACAAAATCCCAAATATTTTCTCACTATCAGCAATACTATATATATATTTAGGCAGTTTTATGAGACAAAATTAAATGGACTTACATTCGTTCGAATAAAAGATTTGACAAAGCAGCTCAAATTTACCCAAATATACCTTCTTTACCTCATTTTAATGAACTTTCCCAGGGTGCTTACATCTGAGATTTCCACCACCATATCTATTGCGTTATTGTGACATGTTGAGCACTCCTGGCAATACGAAGCGCATTAGGCAATTTGGAAAATTCCCACGGAAAAATACTTCAGCCAGGCTAGCCGAGTACGGGTTAGTCAGCTGGCATCTTCATTTTGACTGATGACATGTAAACAGCTCCGGGATTTTCGGTCAACGAAATAAGCTGGGGTTATGTATAAATCAACACCTGTTGCCTACGGACACCATTGATCTGGACCTTATGTTAGCTTATTTGTCCAATGGAAAGTGTACAAATTTGGCGGGCTTCCATTGCGTAGTTCCGAAACACTTGACTAATTATTCGTCTACAAACTGAAACATCATTTACTCCAAACCATTCGTTTCCATTCTACAGCTAAGTTGGTATACGTGTTATTGAAATGCATTGGTTTTCTGTCCAAATTGGCGCGTCACTACCAATCTTATTCGGGCAATTTAGTTTCTAGTTTATTCGGCATTTTGATTTTTGATTGCACTCTCTATTTCAGACAACACAGCATACATAAGACAGACTATAATACGTTGATAACTTTACATAAGGTTAACCTCATATCTATGAAGCTCACGTCGTCTTATTTGATGTGAAAAACCAACCATTGATTCCTACACCTTCCAATATATATTCACCATTCATTGCAACTGAGAAACTGTAGCAAGTCGGGTGTGCTTTAATTAATTGCACGTGCTTTCTCATTGCGTCATTCAACGGTATCTTTATTTCAAATGTCCGATGAATGTGACCACATTCTTTCATCAGCTACTTGGTAACTCTAAGTTATTTTCCAAATGATTATTTTTGCTGGTTTTATTTTATCTCTTAAATATCAACCTTTTTCTCTGCTGACTTTAGTTTAAAGCGCCAACCGTTACCCAGTTTTCAGAAAAATCGTTGTCTTGGTTTGCAGTTGAAAAACACACCTTTGATTACGCTTACTTTACTCCGTCCTCATTTGTTCATTTGAGGAATTCGCTTTCCGTGATTTGCCATCTGTGCAGAAGTCAATTTGTTATTTCACGATAGATGAACGTAGCAAAAGCCAAAAGCGTGGCACAATACTGATTTTCATTTACATACCGTTTGTCTTCAAATCTGATAATTTTTGTCTGGATTCAATGCTAACTAAAGGTGCGTTGCTCAAGTACTGGCAACCTGTGTGGTTTTTTTTCAGAAAAGCGAATAAACGCTAACAATTTCATTAGAACATTTTCCAAACGTGGGAAGACAGCACATTGAACGGGGAGATCCCGGTCTTCTAGGCGACAGATCAGTAAACTCTGCTAAGCAAGATTTTGAGCTAATGAAGCCGTTACGTTAGCTACTTGGGACACATGGTCAAAGAAGAATTTTACTCTTAACAAAGGGGGAAAATTTGGGGAAGAACTCGATTTTACAGTGCTAGTAGAATTGAAGATATTTTTTGTCTGCAAACCAGTCGGATTGCTAAAGACTGAGAATACTATTTTTCCGAAATCGATCTTCTCTGTGTGGTGTTTCAAAGAAGAACAGACTTGGGGTTTGTGTCCAGGGAATCACAGATATGATGATGATGAACACAGGTATTAGATTTCTAGAGAGTCGAGCATTTAAGATTGATTGAATCAGAAGTAGATGATGATCCGACACACTCAGTGGGTCTGTCTTTCAATAGCCGTTGAATTACTGGACGCGAAAACATTGCGTGGAGTCAAATACGGTTCCACAAGCGCGCTACTGGTGCAGACGTAAGTCTCGTTATTATTTCTTGTGAAAACTCCTCCATTATCCACCCGTCGGTTGGATAAGTTCATGAGTTCAACATATTCAAACAAACCCATCGTCCACATATCAAATCTGCCTTCTCTCCTGCTCTGATCTCACTCAACTAAATCACTTGTCATCAAACAACTGACTATTATTGCCCTAAATCTCATCTTTTCATATCCTCAGAGGACAAACCTTTGATAACACTGTTAAACTGAATGAATATTTTGTCAGGCCAGTCAATAACTACTATCTACAACCTACTACTACAAACTGCTATCTAAAAATACTCTACATGGGAGATTCATCAGTTTAATTTGGACTGTACTTTACAGACATTGATTTCCACTAGATATGTTTCCGCATCCCTAAAAAGTCCATGTTTCTTTAAGCTTCTTCTGTCATCTCAGCCACATTTCCAGCCGGCAACTGTCCAATTTTCGTGTTTTCCCCCGGCACAAAATTTTTGTTGGTTTACTAGACGACATGTGTATGGTCTGTTATTGGAAAGTGACTAGCAGACCTGAAATTTGCATGCTTCAATCTCAACTTGCTTCTGACTTTAATGCTGAGTCCAGTAGGAACAACGTCCTTGCCTTGAGGGGGGCTTGGCCAGAGGTAAGTACCTATTCGAGCCTGGAATTCTGCTTCCAACCACACCCAAGGCACCAACTGGAGGTTGGATAGAAAATGATATCACAGCTAGTCCACATTTTCTCCTAATGTGAGTGTGCATTTGTAAACTTCAAACGATGTCGGATCTCAAACTTATTTTTTGAGGTCAGATAACAAGCAGTTCTACAGGAGCCCCATTGATGAATTGGGATAGCGAAACCATAAAAGCTAACCAAAAGGGTTTGGTTTCGTATGAAGTCAACGATGACTCCACAGTTTAGAGAAACTTACAGTTATTTTTGTGTCTGATTGTATTTAGGTGCCGATGTTTACTTAAAATCCAATGCAGGGACGTGTTGTCAACTAAAGAAAATTTTTATACATAATTTGCCATCAATTAAGCACGAGTCATAATGAGGAGAGATGTTCATTGAACAGTCGTAACATATCCATCAACTGAATAAAACGAATTCAATGTCACGAGAGGGCAAACTACTCATAAGTTCGCTGAATATTTTTGGTAGCCCATAGATGACTTTGAATTTTTTAACTAATGTATACTAAGTGAACAACGCAAAATTTCTTTTACTATCGTTTCAACTAAAAAATGGGGCGGCGTTTGCGCGGCATATTCCGTTGAAGAAGGACAAGGTAAAGGTAGATCGAATGAACTAGTACAAGCAGTATGCCGACTTGATACCAAGTGCAATAGGAGATTTGCGACGGAGAATGTTATCATTCTCGCTGACTGGACGACAGATATCTTCCGGTAGGCTTTTAGTGCAGCCCAAACGCGACGGTGGACAGCTGGTCTTTTGAAAGTACCAGAGTTGGTAATCCTAAGATAAAACTGCGTATGCTTCGGGCAGCATGATTCAAGCTGTCCGGTTGACTACGGTGCCAATGTAAACGATCGGTCGAACCGTAACACACCTTCACATCAAAATCAGACGCAAAGATTTTGAAGAAAACTATACGTTCTCCGATGGATATATTTCGGGCTGTTTTGAACCGCACCATAGCTAGTTTGCTCGCTAATCAGAATGATTGCCAAGCATCAGGGAAAGTGGTTATGGCGTAACCTCCTCGGGAAGATTTGGACGAGTTGTTGATTCGTTCCATCCAGGAATAAAAAGCTCTTGTAATGTAATTTACAAGGGAATGCAAAATGTGAAGAATCTATCGATCGCTAAGTTATCAGAGCATTTTCCCATACATCTTCCGCCTACGCACAAGATGAGTGAGCTCCAACAGCCCCAGTTTAAAGACAGTAGACGAAGATTCACTCACCTGACTGCAGCGGTATTCTTCCAGTTGTGTGACGAGGTTTTGAAAAATGTAGAGCGTCAACGCTTCTGGTTTTCTTTCTCTTGGTAACCAATTATATTGACACTATTGACATTCTAACCTTACTTCTTGACTTATTTAGTATTTGTAAAGAAATCTTGAGTCTACGGAGTATTCCAACGGATGTCAGTATTAGTTGATTCATGAACTGTTCGTTTGCATTGCTGGTAAAATGCACGCGAGCATAAATATATCATTTTTGCTCAAATCACAGTTACGTGGTAAGCAACACACTTGTGAACTTCGTATTGGCTCACCATGAAATATGGTAATTCGATTCATGTCTTTCTTAAAGTAAACTGACAAAATAATAGTGCTGATTCAACGCAGAAACTGTGCGAATACAGCTGCTTTCATCAACGCTTTGAGTCTGATTTCTCCCATAAACTAAAATAGCCCTAGTTACTTCCGTTTTGAGCTTGCTTGCTAAGCTGATGTTAGCTGACTAGAAAATATACGCCGTCGTCAAATACGTGTTTTTCAGGAATAAAATACACTAGAAGAAAAAAACAATAAACCTCTATGAGGATATCGTGCTTGCGAGCTTCTGTTGCCCATCATTGAATGGATAACCACTGGAAGATCCCGCCCCCTCCTCGGGTGACTACAATTTGCGCAACTCTTCCCAGTGATTACATGTTACAGAAACAACAGCGGTTCGGTAATTAAAGATAATTGCCCACCAGTAATTGCGCAAGCATGTTCATCTGCCCATGTCAGCAAGTGGAATTTGATATACTTTCTTATGCATACTTCTAACTTCACATACACAAAGATGAACAAATAGTCGAATCATAGTGCCATGATAAAGACTCCGTGTTTGAGTTGCAGGTGACGAAGCAAATATCTTGCGGACTGAGGCATCCAATTCATACACTTTTTATGCCTTTTTACTCCGGAGTTTTATATTCTAATTTTTGTCTGGAAATGCATCCCATCCACTAGGTGCTTTGTAATCTTGAACAAGAGTGTCTCCTAAAATATACTTTGTTATATTATTGAAGTTGTGTATTTTTGAGTCTCGCTGGTCATACAGTAAAACTTTGTCAACTGTGGTCATTGTGTGCTTTATCTGCTATGATATCAACGAGCAAGACAGCTTGTTTTCCTGCTCCATGTGACAAGTAAAATAAGTATTTGCGTACGCTTTGTTCTAGTCACAATCCACTTTCAGAATTCACAAGCGTTATGATTCCTTTCTCTGATATAAATCCCTACAAGCGGATCAGTGACGCAGAGGAAACCTTCCTCCTTTAAAAAACACAGGCGGTACTGGTAATTCGTCCGTCATTTAAAACCATGTTTCTTCAACCTTCAACCTATACTGCAAGAAAAAACGACAAATGACAACCTTATCCCGATGTCCTTACGCTGAACAACCAAAGGGTATCTACAACAATACGACGAGTTCAGACCAACTTATGAGCTGGGAAGACCATAACCTAAACCGGCGCAAACAACGATGCGTCAGTAGACTTTGGGGTAACACAACTAAGGCCAAGAAAGCAAAAAGGTGCACCTTTTCATAGATTGTTCAACCGGAGACATACAAGAATATATTATATTGTCCCAAGATCTATGGAAGAACGTAAACGCTTGTTTCATCAAAAAGAAAAATGCATGATAAGTCCACAACTTTGAAAAGCAAAGATATACAAGAGATCAGAGAATAAGCTCAAATAAAATCCAAGTGGGTGCAAATGTATGGATAGTCAATTCTGCTGGAGTATTCTTCCAACTAGTAAGTCACAGAGCCAGACTTAATAAAGAATGAAAAAAGCCGCTCGAGAACCTCATCCCGCCAGCGACGCACAACACAGACCATGATACAANAAGAGCCAGCAAACTTGTCAAACATGAATTGTATGAGGAACCAACCCAATTCAATGTACACAAACTCTATAACATAGTTGGTAAACACACTACTGAAACAATCTTATGCTGTGTCAAAATCGGCCAACGATGTTAAGATATAGCACCCAATTTTAAAACGAAATTATGTAAACACAAGCAACTAGGGAGAAAATACTCACAGTACAGCATATTCAAAGTCTTCTCGATGAGCGGCCAAACGTTTGCAAGCGATTTGTCAATCTCGACGAACTGAGGATCGAACGCCTAATCAATAAATAACCTGGGAGCCTATCGACGGTTCCTCATATGCTCTCAGTAAATTTATATCAGGGATGAAATTGTGGTGTGGAAGAATCAGGCAGATTCGATCAGTGAATATGTTTTCATTGAGACTAATCTATGAGTACTAGAAATATCTGCTCATTAATTTGAATAGCTATACTCAACATAATTTTCACCGTTATTTTTAGTGCCAGACAGCGAGGTAAACCTACGACGTCGCTTTTTTATTGCTTCGCATATTAAGATTGGGTTCGGAGAAACTACCGAGATGACAGGCTGAAGCGGGCGATGTGTTCCGAGTGAACTGCAAGACTGACGAGGGTGAGAGTTGGGAATACCTGAAGGGTGTTCAGTTGTTTGAGATTCATGTCCCCAATCAACATCCATGTTTGACATCACATGTCTTTCAGCAACCTCCCTATTCCTCTCAGAAAGCGTTATTCGCCATTCACGTATTACCAGCTTAATCCGACCGTGCGCAGAACTGATTGTTTCTATCCAGCTAGACGTTTTGCGCTAAAAAGTAGATGTAGTCAGATAAAATATCGAATAACATCCATAGTTAATCTTGTTACGGTTAGCCATTACCTATAATAACATTCAAAATCATCAGGGAACAATTATGACTCGATCCTGCCTATGTATAGTTGCAGACAGACTGAAGAACGAAATTTCATTTGCCCTGACAGCTACAGACTCTTTTTGTTTACACGTTTTAGCCTGTTGTATAAAATCTCCACCAGCCTATTTCATCAATATGCGCTTCGGTAGTTTCGCCGTGACAACTTGAAGGAGATTTCCCCACACACCCTACCACTTCTGAAATTTGCTTAGAAACGCTGAGGAAAACAGTCCGCACCAAATGCAAACTCGTTTGAAATGTGGTTGTGCGCCTTCCTCAAGTGTCCAAATGTCAGAAGAGCTGAGCATGAGCGCACTTTGGAAAATTAGCATTTAGATAAACGGTACAGCTTCAAGGGAGAAATCAAATGACTGGTATCCAAAATGCGTTAGTTTGCATTGATTAGGCAGATGAGAGGAAGCTTGGACAAACAATAAACATGTTGATATAGGCTGATGCGCTTTAGTTCTAAAACTTGACAGAATGAGTTATTTATTCCACACACCTAGTAAATACTCTATGTCCAGGTAACTAACAAGACTCCGGAATTCCTCTAGGATATAAGTCAGGTTTTGGCGTTTCCCAAAGACCTTACGCTAGCACTTAACTTTTAATTACTCATCCTAATTTAGAAAGCTCACCCTTACATCGACCATTAGTAAACGCTTTGGGTAAGTGAATAATTCGCTGCAGTTTTTTTTCTAATGGCAAGTTTCAGATTTCATAAGTCCTCGTGATATCAAGACAACTTAGAGATTAAGCGCTAGAGAAGAAGTGACCATTCATTTAAGATTTCGTGGGTAGTATGAGGAGACTTGGGAATCCGGGTGGCGTTTTCTTCATGAAAGTAAGGCCAGACTTTGCTCCTTGTTTTTTCAGTGATAACTGAGTCCGGCTAAAGGATGATCTTTCCAATAAAATAGTTTGTACATGTCGAATTTACCCAAGTGTGGTCATGTATGTCCATAGTTCTTCACGTCAGTTCAGAAGGATTGTGTCGATGACATTTGGCATCAAAAAAGAGATGTTTGTTGCTGATGGATTTACTGAAAATTCTTTATCTTATCACCGGATTGGCTACTTTTGTGGCTTACATGAGTACAGATTTGAAGTTCAAGGCAATATGTTTGATGAAATCTGCAGAACTGCGTTCATCTGATGTCTGCAGAGATGAAAAAAGCATCGGTTGTATTCAAAAGTGTTTAGCAGCCAAACTGATAAGCGCTTTGACTTCACAAAAACGGTAGAAAGTGGCTTGTTGGTTCACTCTGCTGAAAACCGAATGTACGCAAACTAGCCTCGGCTGTCACCGAAATTCATAATAGCTTATGGGAACCGCAAAACGTGTCTTACGATTGAACCGTATATCGATCATTTTTTGGTTCACCTTAAATAGGACCTGTGATCAGCGATTTAGCAGTTTGTCGTTCCTGTTACATCGTACTATGGCAATAAAATAGCAAGAAATGGTCACGTTGCATTATACTCAGTGTATCCAATGTTGATGAAAAGTGTTTTTGCGTCATATTTATATCTTCTCACGGTTATCGGGGTTTCGCTGTGCTGCCGAGTTTGGGCGTCAAACCCTCATATACCATATTAGCGAACTTCTTTCCTGTCACCATGAAAAGGGTACTTCTTTGTGCACCTCGATGGGTGGTGGTAGAAAATATGCATGTCTAGAACGCATATAAAGAACAGTTCACATTCTGCTACATATCTCGATCTTAGCTCTTCATCAGAATATACCGTAGGACATATCATTATTCTTGAAACGGATATTTCGATGGGTGTCGCTCCGAAGAGTCAGTTCGTATCAGGCATTTGGGTAGGCTATAAAACCGTGTTCGTCGTGGTTACAATGGTGCATCGCACCGTCATGACAGAGTGGAAAGGCAAATAGTTGATAATGCTTCGCTCAATTAAATGGTGCTTATCCAGGACATTTGTGCTTCTTAGCTTGTGAATAAATTTTGTAAGAGAACAAAACCACTAGCTGATCGGAAAAACATAACTGCATCAACTTACATGAGTTGTATTGGCTGGTGCTATCAGCCTGAGTGAGAATAGCCTCAAATGAATTCAAAGCAAATGTAGACAGCAATCCTCGGTAGTCGAGCCAGATAACGCAATGTGGTAAGCTGTCGTTTTTTGGTTTCGTAGTGATGTAGCGTTTGTTATGTTACAATATGGCAAACTTTTGCAACTCCATGGTACGGATACCTAGATATTTTCCAAAAAGGTTTTAAGGGTTCAACTCATTATCCTGCATGCAACTCAGATGTGGACTTATTCTAAATGACTGTTTTTGGAGTCTGAATGCTTCCAAAGTTCGACTCTTCTCCTTAGTTACAGTTTTAGCAAACAACCATTTCGCTATCCGTAACTCTGGGAGTAATACAGGTATACTAATGATAAAATTTTGTAAAACCATCACGTTTCTCTGGTAAAACTTGCTCAAGCTACTTACTGATGTTAGTTAGCTGCGATGCACCCATGATTGTGCCAGACTGTAAGAGATAAAGCTCAGGCATTTTAGGCAGAAAACATTAACACAGCACTGCAACCAGGACACGACATCTAATTTGCCATACGTCTGATTCCAACATTATGTCTGAGAATTATGCCGGGGAATTCACATGCTATCCAGACCGTTGATTGTTTAGTAGATATATGCGATATATTTTCTGTTCTGCCTTTTTCACGAAGCTTAAACGTTTCAATCGAAGCCGATAAAATACGTCCAATTTTGACTGCGAACGATTTCGTTTTACTGGGCTTATTATGACGGTCATTCTGAAGTAACATGTTTACGGACATTAAGTTTTCAGATTTAAGCTATGCGAGGGAAGATTTTCAGCTTTGGGTTGTGTCCAGGCGATGGTAAAAATAAAAACACATCAGAGGTGCTGACATTTAGTATCGCGTTAATTGATATGCAGTTGTGTGAATATCACAAAACCCATGATCGTATTATGGCTTAATGGTTGCAAGTACCGAATGCAGTTGAATTCGCTGCTGAATCAGCTGTCCGACAGTTGTGCTGAGAATGTGCATTTTGGAAAAATGGATATTCGAAAACAACACATGCAGCCCCATGAAAGCTTACCACCACTGAGATTACCAAAACACTAATTTAAAGGTATGTGTTATGTTTGTTTTACAAAAACAAACGAAATACGTTAACCACCGAGCAGTTCTTATACAGATTTTTCATAATTAATCTCTTTGTGTTCTCTAACTGTACCCGCTTATTTCACGGTACGTAATTGGTATCGGCCATTCCTCAACTGAACAATTTTTTTAAGAATTTAAGTCTTGAATGAGCTCACACACGATAGTTTAGTGTTTTTAAAAAATCGGCATCATTTAAGTACAAATTCACCTTTTGCTTAGGTGTTGGAAATTGTGTACGTGAATCACAAAATTGATCCTTCTAGCAATATCTGTTCTCATTGTTCTCCCTGAATTATAGGACGGCGCTTCATTAGTTAAAACTACATTTCGCAATTTCAAAAGCTGGCCTCCGTTCCATAAAATCACGAAGGTCGTACTGATTACCTGTGCAGTCGTTAAATAGTCCACTTCCAGCTTGGGCGCACTGTGTTGGTATGCACGTAGGTGGTTTTAAAACTAAAGTCAGTTAGACAGGTAAGTCACGTCAAGTGTTAAGCCACGTCAGATAGCGTAATATCCTTTCAAATCCAAGTGCTACTGATTACCTGCAAATCTGGAAGGGACGAAAATGGAGCTGCAAATATGAAGATACGATATACGTGATATAAGCGATATGTGTCCCCTTTGATGGTTCACCTGAAATCATGTAGTTTATATAAACGACGAAATCAAAATTCCTGCTTGCCGTTTTTGAACCCATCGAAGACAGAAGATAGTGCAATCCCTTAGACGTCTTGTGTGTCCTGCGTGAGAGGTAATGGCCATGAGTGGTCCAGATACATATTTCCATCGACTCCCAAAAAACATGGGCATAATTGGACTGAACAACAACACCGTCAGTGATTACACACGGATCACAAATGTAGTGTATGCGAATCATCTTAAATGCACATACGTGACAAACAGTATTCCTGGCCTGCGAGAAGAACCGATACCTACTGAACTAAACATAAAGCGGAATGGCTAGCTTATTTAAGAACTTTCCCAGGGTGTGATGCAGGAAACGGAAATCCTTGATAGATTGATTTGAACAGATCTCGTGTACTACAGATCGCCGATAAGCGAAGCGATTTAAAATGTGGTGGTCTTATGCCTGTACACATTTCTACGAGAAAATGCACTGTGAATTTAAAACTGTATTCACCTTGACTGGTGTGCTCAATAGTTTCACTTTGTTTCCAGATGCGATCTAGACCTGTGATGAATACAGCCTCTTGCACATATCTTTTAGGTGTCGAGTTACAGGCCATCGATCACATTGGTGGGTAAACAAAGCTCGTGAGCAAATTTCACCCGATCTTTCAGATGTAAATGAATATCCAGTCTTTGGTAAGGCACGTGGATTATCGGTTATTTAGGCTTGATACAGATCTACTGCTAGTTTGCAAGTATGCAAAGGTGCGAAAGCTAAATTACCACCGTTAGTAATGTCCATCAGCAAACTTAATTTCTATTCAATTACAAACTCTGAAGGCATGAATGTACAATATAGCAAATTAGGAGGTTCAGAAAGACAAGCTGACAGCGGATGGCACTGATGAAAATTTTCCGGTATGACCATTTCGTTTACAAGGTAGTGCTCGGCCTTTCGACAATTTGAACCGGACACAACCTCACAGGGTACGGCTGAGTTATCAGAAGCATTTGGTTTTCAGACTGTTTTCCAAACTTTTGTAAGACGGTAATGATGAATCGATCCCTCAGCCTTCACGTGATTTCGACGCCTCTGAAAAGTGGTTACCGTGAAATAGGTGAGAATTACTTTGCAAATCACTGTTTCGCAAGGTCTGGTCAAGCATTGTGTACTTATCCCGAGACAGAGTTCCTGTGTTCACCTGGAAGGTTTTTCAGGCCTATCGGGCTGATTACCCGGTTCAGCTGCGTTTTAAGGCAGAATGAGAAACAATTATTAAGTTTTCTTCCCGGATGAACACAATACTGTTTTAAAAGTCCTTATCCTTGATTGTGAGTGACTTTGACTTACGACGAGTGATTCAGAGAGTTCGAAACAGTGCTTTATCCTGGCGACCTCTCGATTTTCATTTTTTCGGAAACGGCTTTTTTACAAGATGTGAAGTAAGTACCAGTGTGTTAGCTTCCATTTCTACCATTCTTTCAGCTGGTTGAAGTAAATCTTCCCACCACCGGAAATGGAGCATCAGTCGCTTAAACCATCTGATCGATTCATCTGATAATTCTTTAATACCTGTCTAGTTTTTACGCCAACTTTCTAAACCAATCCCCACCCACAAACCGAGATGGCCTGACTGACCAAACATGATAGGCATGATGGTACATCCGAAGCAATGGCTATCAAGTATGTCCAAAATGCGTGATAATTTAAAAGACATACCTGTGTAACCAGATGTTACATTTTCACTGATGCTGTACCAGTATCTAAAAAGACCAGTTAAATCAAGCCCTGGGCTAAAGACCTAGATCTACAAATAAGGATGGCATTCGCCAGGAGATTCCATTAAGTGGAAAATATTAGCGTGTCTCGTGGTCGGACTGAGATTGTGTGGTATGCCATTTCTGATTGACCAGTCTGCTACTGAATTCTCATTCTACCGGCCACCTGACAGAAAGAAACCAAGTCAACCTAAACGGAAGCCGCGTGTATAAAAAAGTATCGAAGGTTGACACAGCATCCATCCTGTGAGCAACATCGTGGGATAGTCCATTCCATATATTAGTAAGGATACCCTACAGAATGATGCCTGCAGACGTTTATAAAGTTGATTACACCAGCTGTGCACATGGACATTGTCACCAGTGGCGGTGGCACAACAAAAGAAGTTGCGGACTACGTACTGAGAGATTCCGCCAAATTAATGTTATCAGGAATGAAAGCCCACTGGAAGTTGATGAACAGTAGATATAATCACCGTGGCCGAATGTCTGTCAACCAAATTCTTGATGTCAGACCATCAGTTTTTTTCCACTGCATCCCTAGCTTGAACTTTTTTCGGAGTGAACTCTGATTGTGGCCAATTCCCGAGCTTTCATTTTACACTGAAATTCTATATGCATCCATACCATTTACAATGTTTTTGAAAAAGATGTGGATCATCACGATCACTTTTATGGCCAATCGTTTGCTTTACAACAGGGTGGTTTCAAAGGATTGCTTCCAGTGAGTCTTAGGGTGCTTCCTCTTCATAAGACATATTTGGTTCGCTAAAGCTATTTCTCATAATGAGTGCAGTCAGTGTGACCGATCTCCGATATTCTAGTTTGAATAAGGTGTCCTCGCTTTGCTGGAAGAGTTCCGTTTAATGCTGACGAGAATGCCTGTGTTAAATAAGACTGAAGGTTTGTACCCAAAGTTGCTTAATAGTATGACTGCGCTGAACTAACTTAAATCAATCGACAATCAGCGAACATCAAGCAAAACATTGTGCGCACTTAAAAATGGTATGCCGAACAACGGCCGTTGGCTCCCTGAACTGCTGCACACAGTAGGTAAAATTTAAGCTTTTTGCCAGGAGCCAAAAGTTGTTCTTCATGAATGCCGGTGATAAAGATATGGGCTTGGGGGAATAAGAAAGACAGGCGAACACTCACAGGGTTGATACAACCGAATGTGCGCCATCAGCCTGGCGATAAAATCACATGACATTCACACCAATATGAGTTCTACTTCAAGACGCTTAACGGATCCATCAATTCTTCCAAGCACCAGTGTGGTACCACACCCCTCACAGATAAACTATCATTACATCTCGCAAAATACCCCTATTTTGTAATACAAGTTTATTTTTGTCATGGGGCTGAAACAAATAAACCTGAATATATCTTTCCTTAGAGTCTTCTTCAACGGAATGTGCTGCACAGGGCTATTTGATCCACCACAAAACATCTTCCGAACGTAACACACTACCCATAAATTCGCTGAATATATTTCGCTATCCCGCGGCTGGTTTCACTCTTTTTGGGGTTTACTATGTAGAAACGGTCCCCCAGGTGTCATAAACGTTTCATTTTCCTTGAATCCCAACCAAACGGAACTGTCCAAATATTTTACTCGCATACCATGACATTTCTCAGAGTTTACGTTTCTATGGCGTTCGAGTGTCAATGGTTTTACAGGTGAACAACCTAAGTAACAGGACAATGGAGTAGAACAAGTGTTGATTAGAATTTTAATTGTTTGTCGACAATATTTAAACAACTGTACACGTGCGCACTGCCGGGCTGTCGGGGATGGTCTAGTCAGAGACAGGTTTAAGGTTTCTTCATAGTTGGTGGCGCCGATATTTGCCAAAATGATTAAGACCAGTGAATGAGTGTGGAAAGCACCGGTACAGGACCTGAACGGGATGGTACGGAAGTGAGTTCCGGCGATAGTTACCTGTGTGTGAATTCCAATAGCTTAATGCATTAGCAGTCAGGAATATGGCTAATGATACTGTCTTACCTAGGACGTTAGACGAGCAGAAAACGTAGATTACTATGATTTACGTTATTTACCTTTAGGACGTAGGCTGATGAAGGCAACAGTCATTCAGTATGAAATGTGCGCCCGAATGCTGAGAAACTTCAAATGTTTGACGAGCTAAATTCCGTTTTGCGAGACCCAGCCGTGTCGTGTTTCCAAGCCGTTTTCCAGACCGCGTGTGCGCCATTTCGTTTGCGAGTTTTATTTCCCTTGGTGTGACCGGCGGAGGTGCTTTTCCATTAGACTGATTCCGTTTTCAACATCGTTTGATCCCCGAAACTTCTGTTTAGCGACCCGGCTGTCCACTTGATTCGAAGGATTTCACGCAGAAAAAGAGAGTGGAATTTGACGGGCACCACCGGAGCGTATCCATGCTATAGGCTTCCCTGGGTACAACGGTCAAAAACGGCCCAACAGTTTCCTACAATCTAAGCTCAGAATCTGTGGTGGTTTACTGATTTCACCAAACGCTTTCCAAAGGTCATCAAACCTCCTACCCAATTTCGTATGTCCTGCTTCCTCTTCGCTGTCAAGCGCTAGGTTTGTGAATAACACGCTGAATGCTGCCAAGGATGCCTACAATACACCATGTCGTAAATATTCTGATGGAAGCGCGACTTTTTAACCTGAAGCACTGGTGAAGTCTCAAAGAAAATCAGTTCAAAAGAATTTACAATTAATCCAAAGCGAGCTGGTGCTGAATAGAAAGCTGTTGTCAGTCACAATGACCGCCACTCAGAATGCTAAAATAGAGCTCACCGTTGTGCAAAAAAGGAGAAAGTTGAAAGGCCACGATACTTTCCCCTAAAGCTCACCACACTCTGTAGTTGGTTGTCCAACGGGCATGGAACTGACCTACCACCTTTTCAGAGGCGGAAATCATCCGCATATATCCTCTTACATAAATAGAGGGTGTATGGAGCTAGCGAATGAACGCAACACTGAGCAGTCTTTATATCAGCTACCTCGCAAACGGCCTTACATTTTTCTTGGAAATATTTTGGTGCGCTTGACAAAATTTTCCAAGCAGCCAGGTTTTCACCGGATTTTCCACAACGATTCTTTGCTGACTGTGTCGATTACTTTTGTAAAGTCCTAACCCTTCCACAGAGAAGTAAGGACCGCTGACGATATTGTTATGTACAAAATACGCGGCCAGTTACATTTTCACCACTTCAAAATGCAATATTTCTCCATGATCATATTTCTCTACAGTACTGGAGGTCAGAGTACTGGGAAGATGCTGGCCATAATCCTACTTCCTGAGAGCATGAAGCCGATTCTGAAGTGCTTCTCCGCCCTCAGTCGGCTTTTGCTCTGCGCAAACGAGTCAATGTTACAACAGCAAAATTATACAGGAACACTCCAATTTTTCCAACTCTTTATAGCCGGTGGAGAATTCCTGCCTTAACAGCTCCTTGGTGAATCCAGTCTCTCACTTGGCCCTCATTTTAGCTATATGTAACCGTTTGGAAATCCGGTGTAGCAAAAAGCTAAGCCAAATAAAAATCATAAACGAGAGATTCAGTTGAGTCTCCCGTAAAAATTAAACTGATTTGCAAATGAGTGTATTTGTCAAAATCCATCTAATTTGGGTTCAAATAGAATATAATGTTGACGAAAACCTGGGGAGTGCGCCCAACTGATGAGCCCCAAGAAGGGCAAAACCAGTCGAAGAGTTTTCACACACCATACGAGTAGTTTCCCTTGTGAAAGCCAAGTCTGCTTCTTGTATGGTAGGACATCTTAAAAAACGTACCTCTTCCTGCTGACCTATCTTGCAATCTAGCGCCCTTAAGATGAAATGTGGTAAGCCTTGTTAATTTTCGCCTGTTTGTTTGTATTCTGTTATCTGAAGCTACTTTAATTCTATTCACTGTTTTTGCCAGTCTGTGAAAGTTTTTCATGAAATTGTCAATGAATTTGGCATTTCAATTCTTGTTCATTTTGCCGACCATTATCTCTTTGTTTTGCACATGTACTTCGAAAACTGATGCTTGGTTGTTGTTTTCGTCTCATTCCGTTTGTCGGACCTTAGGCAGTTTGAATGAACCACCGCTTCTGCTGCGCTGACACTATGTTCGGTTTTACTTTCTGGATTAATTTACTTGCTACGCAATATTTACTCATCGCTAAACCACTTGTTTGTTTCTGCGAGACCCATCTTTGCAATATTTTTGTCAGTAATCCTACGAGATCGTGGTTCGATGATCCGGCTCCATTTAGGTTTCGTCCGGGATTTCGGGTCCTTGCAAATCGGGAATCAAATTCAACCTACAAGGGCAGAGTGCCTTCATGGTGCAAAAACGATACTGCCTACATTTGTTCATATAAATAATTATTTGGGGCAGTAGCACAGGTAACTAACTTTTCCCTCGATGGCCAGCTGTGGCAGTCCAATTTCCGCGATTTTAGCCAGTTTAATCTCTTCGTTGTACTTTGGTCGGCGTAATCTGCTAATGCGTATTCGTCATCGCGTTCCGCTACACTGTTCTGCCTTTTCTAAGTTGGTTATGTCTGGCTTTTCTCACAGAAGGAACAGTTTGCCTTACGCATATCTTTTCACATCCTTATCCTGGACAATATTCAACTACGTGAAGTAGGTGGTCTCCTGCTTGCATACCGTAACAGGTGATGAGGGCTAGTGATTGATGAGGTTGAAACCAGCGGCTCAGCCCTTGTTCCCTGCCTAACTATTTCGGCCTCAAGATGAAGGCTTAAAATCCAAGTCTGAGGGCAACCGATATTATAGGGTGACTCTCAGATATACTTCCACAAAATAGAATAATGCACCTGAGGTGAGGATGAACCATTTGACTGTAAACATGGGCAGTAACTGGAGATGAACTTTTCTAACCCATGTGTGTTCACTAAAAACAACATAGTTGTTACCATTTTTACAAACCTTTTATACTGGACGGTATTAATTTACCCAGAAATCGTTCCGTAATACAGTTTTGTCTGACTGTCTCTCGTTGGCTTGTTCGGCTGTGTCCAAGATAGTGAACTCCGCCTGGTGCTGCTCGCCTGATGACAGCAGCATTAGAACTCAGATATAAAGGCAGTCATTTTCGACATATTACATATGTATATATATATATATCTAACATCAAGATACAAGTTAGAAGGAGAAGCCTGAAATTCGCCTCATATAAGCCATCCTATAATTATGGGGCTGGATTTCACTCGTCCTTTATGCAAGCAGTTGTAGTTTGGTAAGGTTTAGTGAAGCCTAATGAATGAAGTATGAAAGCGGAATGGTATAATTGTGGTTTAAAGTTGCGTTGATGTTGCGGCCACCCAATGTTCTTGACGGCAAACAAAGTTATTGTGGATGCATATTGTTTGATGAATTTTTGGCCAATTCCGGGCAAAATGTTGAATATCTTTGAGCAAAAAAGTCATTCGAACAGATACTTTCTTGTTTATTGCCTTGGGCAAGGCTTGCTGGCCTTCCTAACAATTTATGTGTGCTGTAGCATAATGTTACATACCCCAGTCATATTCCGCACAATGTGATTGTCACTAATTTTAATTCGATATGTTCAATGTCTGTTCAGTCAATTTATAAATGTATGGATTTAGACTGCTACATTATATAGTCTGCGAAAAAGAATTCTTCCCAAATCATTTATTGGACCCTGCATAGCAGTAATCCGAAAAGGTGGGATGTTTGTTTAAAGCTGAGTACCGGACAAATTTGTGTTCCAATTATGCAGAGAAGACAACCAGCGAGACATTTTCCCACCAGGTTTTTGGAGAATAATTCTGTCAATGTGACAGAAATTTAAGTTTAGCATTTAACTAACAGTTTGAAAAATGGTAAACGGAGGAAACAGAGTGACATAGGTTTTTTTCAATATTTGCCCATTCTTCCTCTAATCAGCGTCCTAGTTGTACGCTCAAAACATTCTTGAGTTTCATCTAATCCATCTTGGTATTATTGCTGACTGTCAATCAGACGAAGTAGTTCAGGGAAGGATGTGCCCAAAAGATAGATGAAAACAAATGAGGGTTAATCAGACTAATGAACAGTGAATAGTTGCGTCCTGTCTGATTGGGTGAGGAATTTAGAAGTCGGCTAATCAGCATAGGGTCTTGTTAAAAAACATATGCAGCTAGATCAACTCATTTGGAATTGGTATTCGGCGAAGCGAACCAAGATAAATTCCCTTATTGTTTGAAGAATATACCGATGGAGGAATAATACTCGTGGAAGGTCGAAAGCAACAACATCCTCTGTGGGATGCATACCAAACGCAATGACAAGACATTAATAGAAGTCAGCGAAATATATAAATTTTGAGAGGAATATAATACGTAAGCATTTTTTATACATGAACATATATCACGCTCTGAAATCATCAACAATTAAAAACCGTTGAGTCTAAAGGTCTCTCAGTTGCTGTGCCACTTTAACTACAGGCACTAGGATGGGAGATTGTAGCATAGAATGCGAAGAGAACAAATTCTGGCGCTTCAAGAGGAACATGTGGTTTTACCGTTCAAACGACTGGAATAGGGAATGGAAATGTTTGAGTGCTCATCCGTGACAGAATGCTGAAAATGCGGATGTTTCAACTACTATTCACTAAGCACATGACTGTTATGGATATGAGAGCTGAAGACCAGCTCAGTTTTTTCAACTTATGTGGTCAAAACTACCTATTTCAGTCATCAGTTTATGGTTAATAACCAGGCACTCCAAAAGTAAGGCGGCGATATTATTCGTTGTATAACCCGTTCCCAGCAACCTGGCTTTTGGTGCAGCAAGACACTTCATGTGCGTGAGACGACCAGATGTTCTCATCAAGGTTCACCATGATTTGTCATAGAATGGCTCTAGTTTTTTTCAATTATTTTGACTGGTAATCAGACAGAATGGAACTCACTGGGTTTTTGGAAACCCAAACCCTCTGAACAAGTATACGCAGAGTCATCTTAAACGCAAAATCTGAACCAAATTACTGGGTGAGGTGATCGTGATGCACATTTTTAAATCAGATGCAAAGAGCCTGATAGAATAACTCAACATAAATTCAGATTACCCAAAGTTTTTAGTGGATGTGAGTGGAGAAAAATGGAATAGCTACAATGGATATTCCTCCGAGCTACCTGAGATACCGCAAGGAATCTCTTTTCTAATTTTGTCTACTCCATCTGGAATCGCATAACGATTGTGACTCTGACGAGACACGATGTACTCATTAGAATCAGGACTACAGAACGAGTTCTATCGCTACCCTGTTACTGTTGCACACAGCTGGACTACGTCTTAATAGGCACTGCTCAATTTATGCTCCTCAAACGTTAAAGTAGTCTTGACTTCTTGTAAACTATCTTAATGTGCTTCTCCAAGGGTTTCCAGGCAACACTGTTTATCCTACCTAATGAAGTGTGTAAAGTTTGGTTGATACAGCGGTCAGTGCGTAACGCCATTCTGCCTGTTAATGAAGGGAGACGTCCCGGTATTCAACGACAAATTCCTCGCTTTGGTGCAATCGATTAGAACACAAATTTGAGTCAGCCACAAGAAGATTGATGCGAATTTTCGGTGCAGATTTTAAATATGCTTGGGCGTCAGTTATTAACTTCCTTATGCTGGTATATACCTGGGCGAATAATCTTACTAAGACGATTTTAACAATGGTCAAAGCCAGTCGAATAGGTCGCGTGGGATGGGATGTAAATTCAGGTAAGTGTATGAGGAAACTAAATAAAAGTTAAAATAATTCATTGTGTGTTGGAGGAGTCATTGAAGCAATGGGCGGTTGGGAAAACAACAAGCAGTGCTGTGGTTACCAAAAATTGAACTGTTATTCGGAAATTTGTTGAGCGGAACATTTCCCGGCTTATTACACTTCTTTTCCGTTTTCAGCTAGCTTATGTCAACATGCAAATAATTTTGGCATCCTAAGGCTCGACATTACGTCAAAAGCAGTTGCCAATACGGGCATTCACTTCCAATTAGGACCTATTTATCTTTTAAATCCACAATAATAATAATAATCGGGATTGGAAACCATTCATCATCTAAGACCATGGATTACTTTCTCATCAAAACACTTGTGCTCCGCGTTCCTCTGCGCTAATCACTCAGCTTCAATTCCAAGTCCAGTCCGCCAAGCAGCATACAAGCATTACTGTTATTATGCACCGTTCAAACGAATTAGTCTTGAAATGCTGTCGCCAGTCTTTACCCGGGTGTGAAAAAAGTAGCTGAGGAATGACAAGTCGATTAACATATGATTACTGAGAACGTGTTTCCTACCAGATCATCAAAATAAACAGAGACTGGATTATGAGATTTACTGCCATTTACGAATGATTTCCGGGAGTGAATCATTCCCAGTTAAGCCCAACGTCTCAAAAATGCATGAGAAAATTGTTGCGTATTTTCTTCGAGTAGCAAAGAAATTAATATCCCAAGCATAATTTACTTGAAGTGGTACACACAGTTGTAACTCAAGAGGAAGCCTATCCGTCCTCGTGGAAACTATAATTGCACTTGTCTTTACTGCCGTTTATGACCTTCTATGGAACCTTCCAACACAATCTTGGTACTGTTTGGGTCCATAAATACTGAAACAAACGAGGACAAACTTTTCGTCTCTTCTGGTACAAATGAGCCGATTATCTGGTGACTTTTTCTACGTGCTTTGATCACTGATGTCAAGGCTGTTGGCGTTGGCTTGATACCTTGAATGGATTGCGGAGTATACTTTGATTCCATTCAGCTACTCTCATTGGAAGGTTGGTGAGGTTCTCTCGGTGTCATTCCACCGTCTGCCTGCCAGTGAGATCATTGAACGACTGATAAATCTATTCGGAAACGTTGGAGACATTTGTCAGAGTGTCTCTAACAGTGAGTGCAACCCAGTCATTCGGACTAGAACTACGGTCCAGAATGTCTATTTGAGCGTCACCGGTTTTGTAAATCTGTTCAAATCGAATCGTCCTGAACGTCAGCCCTTATTACCAAGTGTCCAGTGGGTACTTTCAAGTGGATTAGAGTGGTCGAGTGTTCCTTGCCGGAATAACTATTGGTACACTATCACTCAACCACAATGTGTCGAAGAACATGTGTACCTGGTTACTCCCATCCCAAAATAGGACAATCGGTGTAGCTAATAATTGGTATGTGATCAGAAATGCACAAAATATTGTGCTCGAATACACATTCTTAAGTCTAAGCAACATGTTGGTGTGATTCAGGTCAGAAAGTGTTTTACCTTGTAGCTAGCTAGTATAAAATTTTGGTTTTAATTACATTTCCGTAACGGAGTTGGGGATGCAATACAAGTGTGCAGTTTTTCAGGACATTCTGCCTCTTCATCAGGTCAGGCATGTTCCACAGGTCAACACAATAAATAAATAAATGGAGAAAAATAATTTGGCATGCCAAAAGTGCTAAGGTTACTTCTTCAGTCTAATAGATTAATGTAGCCTCAAAAATTTTTTACGCATGCTTAGGTTTCTTACATATAATTTTAGTGAATCTGTTTTTCAGCTCACTATCTGAACTCCGATCTTGACGTTCTTGCGATGTATCACTTGGGTGCTAGAATCATTCACATGTGTAAATCTCGTATTGACCCGACTTCTTGACATACCGGCCTCTCTGTTTTGTTGCTAAATGCTGCCTATCCACGTACATATAAATGTGCCCGCTGTAAATTGCCATGGTAGCCAACTCGGAGTACGATCGGATTGAAATAGAGGCACTTACCTTGGCAGACATTTGTTGGGGTGCCTGGACTTGCCTGAATCGCCCACAATGCAAAGACCGGTTGAGGAATATAATGTCACAAGGAATCTGTTGTTTACAAAGGCTTTGGTATATGAGCTTGATCCTGAGTTGATTGCATCCAGAAAGCCACCATAGGAGATACTTTTACTCAGTCATTTAACTGCCGTTGGTAACATTTGTTGGGAATAGAAGAATCGGAACGGTCACTTCAAGAACAGCCTTGCGCATTCGGAGGTGAGCGTTTAGTATGCAAACCACAGGAGAGGTGAAAAACCGTAAACAAGAAAGCAGAAACGCTCGAGTATATTTTACTCTATATATAGGTTATCAAGCTAGGTGTGGTCTAAGTTTTATCAGAATGTTACTTCCAACCAGCGATTGAACTAAGCAAGAACTGTGAAGCTAGGGGGGCTGTACTGTGAACTGGAAAAATTGAATCTAAAGAAAGGGAGAAAGTCAGGACGGCCCTGCAACTAAGGATGGTGAAAATTTTAGGCATGTGAAATGATCGTCCTAGAAATGTTATAACGAATAAAAATTTGCCTACAAACCACAGACTTGACAAATACATCGCTTGGAATACCGATGAATCCATAAGGGTGTTCCTGGATCGAACATGAGGTGAAAGTCCTATTCAAATGATTCTGAGAATACAAGGTAGCCGTTTGGGAGGACATGGAAGGTGACAAATTTTAAGATGAGGCTGTTTTGTCTCCTTAGTATTTACGGTAATACAGTATGAAATCTTGGTCTCTGAACTTTGAAAAGGTGAACTCAGCGCGAAGAGAATCTTTGAAGGCGACTGCAATGGACCATGGATTGCAAACCACATCAACAGCTAGAGAAGGAAGGTTATTCAGCAAGTTGCCGCATACAATTCTTTGGATGAAGGTAAACCTAGAATTCCGACACTTAATTCTATTGTGCGATGTTGAGACTACGTCATGGGAATAATGATTCTGTTCAGTGGAATCGCGCATCACGTACACACCTCAGAAAACTCCTGTTGAATGTAACAGTCAACCATTAGTGTCCCATCAACTGACAACGGAAAAAAACAACAGAATAAACAGCTTTTTACAGAAGGCACTATTACACAAATTTGGCTGCTCAGACTTTATAGTACCACGGACAACCATCTACGGGCGACCAGGTTAATCCAACCAAGGAAAGCTCAGATACACAAAATAAGTCGTCGCTTGTTTTTGGACTACTCTTGAACAATCCACGCTCAAATTCTTAATTTAAGAGTGCATTCATCATTGCTTGTGTATATTACTCATTTGAATAGAATGCCGTCTGATATGGATTCAAATGCTATACTGTTTTGGAAGTTTAAAACACTGGACCTTCTATGTCCAATTAGAATCGAAGGAAGTTGCTGACTAAATTCTAACATTTCTTTCAATTTCATTGGTCGTCTTCGTAGGACATCCACCTATAGGTGTAGAATACGCAACAACAATAAAAAAACAGATGACATTCAAATTGGTGAGAGACAGTCCGAGTATTAATGTTGTTACAGGAGAATGTTCCGTGCCATCTCACTTGGCTGTTTCTGCCTAATCAGTATTTTCAGGCAGAGTGCTAGACGCGGTCTGTTCTAGTACCCGATAGCTCATTGTCAGAAGATGTCTTCCGATCAGTGGTGCTTAAATCTGGGTTGAAGGCTGACAACTAGGCGAATGTTGTCTCATTGGGCGAATCAAGTCTTTAAACATAAATTTGGAAGCGATGGTGCTCTGTTTTGCAAATGTGTTACCGCATTCGCAAATATTAAAAACAGCTGGCCGGAAAAAGACCTATCTGACCGGGCCAGCTGGCAGTCCAAAATCTAGAGTGCAGTAGTTCATTTTTAGCATTTAGGTCAAAGGAAGACAGCTAAGAGTGGTTCATAATTTAATTTCAGTGTTTGAAAACACACCATTGCCTTAAATGTACACTTTGAAGAGAACTTTATGCCGATGGAAAGTCAGGTGTGCTTAATATTTCTCGAGCTATATAGTTGGAGGGCTTTACGAGTAGCATGTCCATAATAGGTCTTCATTCTAAACCTGTCCTTGGTTCGGCTCATCGGACGTACAAATGCTTCTTTTCCTATGCAAAAGTAAACTCCTTGAGCCAAGCCGATGAGTTGATGGTGTAATGCTTACAAAAAGAATGGATTATTCACCTCTAGTTGCTTAAAGAGTGTTGCAAAACCTCCTCCGGAATCACTAAACTGTGAACTACCATCTCAGGAACGGTTGCATGAAGTTTACTGAGATGAACGGAGGTCGTCTGCATCAGTGTTAACGAAGACAACATCAGCATAATGTTCTCAGGATTGAGCATGTGTAACTCACCCCGAAATTGCCTTTTTTTACAGCTCAGCTGTGTCTGAAACTGTGGGACCTAAAGGATTGACCATAGCAACATCCTAATTGGACCATACTCAATGCTTTCAAAACCAGGACGAACGTCTTCAGTACAAAGGGGAAAAGATCTTTTGGAGTCTAGTTGGGATGCGTATGTGATATTTTCTTCGACCTAGTCACTAAAGAACACAGTATGGCATAGCGGGCCGCCACCAAAAGTGACTCACGTTCACCTATAAACATACCTGTGGAGCTCATTTATATTCGACTAATATTCCTACAAACTTCAGAAGATTCTCGCATATAATGCGACGGTAAACATATCCGGTAATAGGTACGACGCACCAAAATTCGTGCTATTTTGCGACACATGAATTTTGCATGCTTAGTGATGGCCTAAGTGGCCTCAGTGCCTAGCAATCCAACGTTATCGCTTATGGTACAGCACCTAAAAATCACAATATGCTTGTCAGAACCTGGGCTTTCGAATGCTGGAGCTGGATACACCGTCAGATCCCGATATCTAGTGCACACCTCTGTTAGCCTATAGGAAGCTTGATGGGACTGGACAATGACATGTTACACAGAATAGACTATTAAAACGACATAGCCGGTAGACTTAAACGCATGTTTTACTGCTAAACATACAAAGGATGGAACAAACTAATTACTTGCCACATTCTCACATCTCTCGCCGACAGTCTGACAATAACACATGCAAAACTGAAACCAGTATGCGCCCTCACTCCTGCTTCGAATAATGAATGCAGGCCCCAGCACCATACGGAGCTGTTACTAAGGGATGACATCTAGTTGAAGCGCCAGGATTTTTAGCTGACATCCGAGGGTCCTAGGTTTGAGCCGCCTGTCGTTCGCCTTGTACTGGGCAGATAGTTGAAAGCGCACACAAGAAGCACAGATTCTATGCAAAAACGCACAGAGAACCAGCGTCGATAGTTGCAGCTAGGAGGTAGCAGAAAGGGGAGGATAAGCGCCAGGGAACCGAAGCGGTTTCGTGATAAACAATAACAATTCTTGCTACTCGAAAGTAGTCAGAACAAGTCAGAAAATTAACGACTGGTTATGTTTGATTCGCATGGGAATCAACAACTTGCGCAATATTTGCACTCTCCTATCATTTAGATAACATAAGTTTGTTCAGCGAACACGCAGTGACTATGACTGCATCGTACTTCAACCATTACCAATCTTGCCGAAAAAAAGTGTTGCTTCCATTTTTCGGTGCACTCTTCTGCAGTGTGTAAATGCGATTACCTGCAAGTAGATGTGAAATTTTAAATATACATCACCTGTACTGCTACAACTGCACTGGTTTGTGCAAAGCAAGCGGGCGAACAGTAATTACGCCCTGATTAGTGTCTATCAGGAATGGTTCTGGGATGTTAACTGCAGACGACTAACTTGCTAGGTTATCGTAGTATGACTACTCTCCCAGTGGATTCGAGTTCTGGGATTACACCGACCAAACAAAGGCATTCGCTTTTGTGTGCGCTCTAAACATGTTGCAGTGATCGATAACATCACAGGTGTCAAGGGTGTGTTGTTTGACTAACCGAACTCTCCTACCCTATTATTCCTATACCGTAAACTACCGTCAGATTAGATCCAACAGTCGAAGTGGAGCGATTTTTCAAAATCATGCCTTTTTAGTCTGAATAAGGAAAAAGAACTTGGGGTGAGCAATGATTAAAGGGTCTAGTTGTCGCCTAACAGATCCACCCGTATTCCAGCTTTCAAGTCAAAAGCTGACCAAATAACAATCTGACGAATGGATCAACAGTGATATTGTGCAGCACACCAATTACCACTAGATAAAAAACAATCATACTGGTTGGTAGAAAGCTGTCGACTTAAAATTTGACGCCTGACAAGTCTTCGTTAAACAATAATGCGTTCGTTCAAACTTTAAATAAAGCGGGTACGAAGCAAGAGGCATCGATGAACGAGATTACTTCCTCACAAAATCAGGATGTAGCAAATTCATGTAGACGGCAAACCTGAAGACCTAATTTTTTATGACGGTAATTCAAGGCAAGTAATTGAGGCATGAAGCCTTCAAAATGGTAGCATTCACATTCAACTCTGAGAGCTGAAGCAGTCACTGCATTGTTTTCTTTGACTTCAATACTCACGGACCAAAAACAATGACCTATCCGACTGAGTCGAATGAGGTGCTAAATGCGTGGTGTTCGTTTCTTGTTTATCAGTTGGTCGTCAAATGTCTCTTACCAGAAAATGACACCCCAGAATGCTTCATCTTGTCAGTGCAGCACGAGAGTAAACTGCGTGGTCATTCTGACATCAGATCAGATTCACGGTGAATAAAGTTGCGGTTCACGATCTTTTTTGAGCAGAAGACTGACCTCACTGCAATTGATGAGCTTAAGAACCTTGGGTTACGGTTATCCGTAAAAATCACGAGCACTTTCACACAGGCACACAAGTTACCCGTTGCTATGACATGGCGGACAACGGGGAGTGTTTTATACCCGGATATTGCTTGTAATCTCATGCGCCAGAGCGTCTTTTCTCGTGACTATAGTACCCATTTGACGGCTTTATGTAATGCAAAGAAACAAGAGGTATTGATTTTGGCCAGACGCATCTCAGACGCAATCTTAACTCATTTCCGCCAAGTTGACTGCAAAATAGCATAATTGTGAAGGTAAAAACGATAAACCTGAGCGTATATTTCCGGTTTCAAAACCCCAACTGAGTGTGATGCATCAGCTAAGGAGCTGGCCCCAAATGTAGGCTAAATGACAGACAGTCTATACTCCCAGTCTATTTGAAAGCCTTTTAAGCACTGCATTCACTCAAATCAAATCAGCCCAAGTGGAGACAGCTATATCCGACTAAATAGTTGTAAGTCAGGAGATATATTTTGGGAATATTCGCTGACAACAGCATCTACTTGTACACCGAGTTAATCTCCGTAGACGTTTTTCTATCCTGAAAACAAATTTCAGCTCTGTCTGTTTTTTTGGATATCTCAAATGAACAGAGTTGGTTTGGCAACGATCAGCATCTGTCGCATTTTTCTGATGCAGGTAAGTTGTGCTCCAAAGCCTGGCTCACATTTTTGAATGGTGTTTTTTTCTCAGGATATCTTTCTTAATTGATACACAGGAACCCAGGAGGTTGTCCCGACAGGATCACAGTTTAGTCATATTTCGGTGCATTCATAGACATCTAATCTTTATTCATTACAGGAATTATATACGGACTGACAGTCATCAGACCAGGGAGACCGTTGAATGGTACAAGGCGTGTAATTTTTCGGAAATCTTTTAATCTCAATAGGCTATACGAAACGAATTTTCTATTCTTCTTCAGACAACTCAGATATCTTCAGGCCTATTACTCACTGTTTCCTGACTTTTTTCTCCTCCGTCCATATTTCAGCCATGCCATCTCAAGCTGAGTGAGCTTATGTGGACTTCATTGGCCGGCTATGAAGCAATACAAAATAGAGGACCAACTAGGCGGCATAACTTCTTGTTCCACTCAAAGATAATCGACTCTCTTGCCCGCAAATATTTCTTGATATTGACTTGGCCCTCTAGCTATTACTGTACATGGCAAAATACAACTTACAATATTATACTATTCATCCGCCTTCATGGGCTGCAGCTTGAAACTATCTATAACTGAACTACGTTCAATCACCCCCACACTTATGGCATGTAATTATTTGTTAGTTAGACCCAAGAAAGCAGTATCACCGTCCGCGATGAGGGTACGTAGTCCAACGACTCTTGTCTACAGTCCTTTTAAGTGCTTCTGTATTTCGTATTTCCCGTCCTACCAGTTTTGATGTTTGACTTGTTTCGTCAGTACAAGTGCCAACGACATATTAGATTTATATTATGGTGAGTCAGCCGACTTCAGTGAGCTAGAAGATAATAAGCATAGTGACTAGCTACGGCTCTTTTGTGGGGGTGAATTCCACTCAAGCAGAAGGTGTCCTGATTGTTCAATACAGTAATCTGATTTATGATGCGTTGCCACTAGCATATACCGGTAGTAATCCTCTCTCCGAAAGTGCGTCAATGATAAGTGGTGTGTCATATCGTGGCTCACCTTTGTGTGGCATTGAAATAGGTCTTTCCGTCAGGTCCGTTCTCAGAGGAAATTTACGTCTTACGTTCCCATAGTTAATCTCAGCAAAACAACTTACTGGCCTATATTTGCAGTCAAGACACCAGCAGCAAAACGCATTGTCTACGAAATTCTCTTGCAAAAGTCAGTGGGGGAGGGCCAGCTGAACGGTCTACATAAGACTGCTCTTGTAGATTTTAGTTTTTCTTTGAAAAGTTTGGGTGACTCAGCGCCCCTTTCACTGGAAAAGTACAGCCATCTTCAGATCAAATTGGTTTTAACAAAAGACTCACACGAACCATTCGATCATATTTTTCATATTCTTCAGTTATCGCGTGAATTGTAATGGAGAGTCCAATAGTTCCCAGCAACTTAATAATTAGTTTTTTATGCCCCAGGTTTGAATTTAAAGCTCGACACAATTATTTGGTTATTTGGATCAACTAATCTTTTCCAATTAGTGTAAACATTTTAAGCATAGACCCTTACATGTCCACAGTCGTTGTTAGGCGAAAACCAAGTGTTCTGTGTTAACTGTGCGGAACGGACGAATTCTTATAGACAGTTCAAGCAAGTATGTCTCCACTTATTCCAAAGCGGCCCAGTGATTGACATGTCTCTGTAAATCAAATGTCACCTTGTGTCACCAGCCAGCCGGAAGTCATAGAGTAGAGTGATGTGATTTCTGGCACTGATGGTGCTCGAATGGTACGGTAGAAGTAGTTTTTATTTAGGCCACTGTCCAGACTTTCTTCTGCGTAATAAACAGAGCTTTAATCAATGGTTCTTTACCACCTTTAGTTTCACTTAGCCTAAATGACTGCGGAAATCCGTTGAGATTCTTTTAGCGCTCAAGTGTCGTCTGTGAATTTTCCATCATCATTTGTGAAGTGAAAATTAATCAGACCGGAAGGGTTGCTGAGTGGGGCTAATAGTTATTATCGTTCTGACAAGTTAGGAGTGTGAATGAAAATCACAGATTCTAGATTTTGCCACAGTGGTGTTTACAAGCAGTTGCTGCGAAAATACTTTGCATTGAGAAACTGGCACCGCGAATCTAGTTTGAATCACCTATAAATGTCCTGCTTCAAAGAACGAAAATATTTACCAGATGAGTCTTCCCATCCATCTGGTACACACCATCATTCACACACTAACTACAAAGTTAGGATCATCAAGCATGTTGTTAATCACCTTCAGTGTGTAATGCGAGAATAGTAGAACAACATACATTTTTTGCACATGGCCTGGATGGAAATGTTTCTCTCTTCTCTCAGTGCAAATCATGCAGAGTGCCGCAGTCACACCAAACCATCAATTTCAATGATCCAACTGCATGCATGCACACTGCATGAAAAATGCCCATGCACTGGTCAGTTCTGGCGCACAGTTCAACACAAAAGTGGGAGTGATGTATTTGTGGGTGGGAGGAAATTTGACTAAATGAATTATATTTTGTTCCCCTTGAAAACAAACTATTGGCTTGTCAGGAGAACTGGGATTTTGCCGCAGTATATTACGTTTCAGTTTGGTGTTAATGATCGCAACGCAATACGGTGATTAACCTTTCATATCATTGCTGTAAGGGGAGGGAGATGGGCTTATAGTCCCCGGCAATTCATCCCAGATCTTGGATAAATCATCCAGGAAAAGAATAGCAAAAATGTGCAAGGAAACCCAGTTTAGTGGTTCGCAACTCTACGAGACAAGTTTACTGGTCCCTAAAGCCATTCCCCGTTACACACAAGGCTGGGACGCATTCATCAATTTCCTTTGATGATTGCCTAAATATCATGATATTCACAAGGATCCACTGATGTCGTCTCT